>NC_143092.1:5448541-5758750 GCF_061535455.1 Colias philodice
ACTAATAAAGGAATAACATTTCACCGGCAAGTATTTTTGTTTATAAATATTGCCGTTTTTCCTTAAAATTAAACAATATTTACAAACAATACGAATGACACAGTCAACCGTTCCTCTCATCACGTTTAGCTATACATTGCCTTTTACTATTGTCAACATCTGACAGGTCGGTTGTTATAACTGCCAGATGTTATCAAATGACAATTACAAGAAGCAATGTACTGCATTGTTAACGATAAAGAGTAAATAGTCGCAAGCTAGTGATGTGATGTGTTAAAATTTTTCGATATCGTAATACGATGTTTTTTTGCGTAATATGACGACTGATGGAATAATTGGATTATATTTTAATTTGAATTCTATTTTATTTTTATAACTGATATATAACTTTTTAAACTAAGTACATCGATACAATCATTTTCGGACAATTTTACTGTCGATACAGAATCACATTAATTAAATATACAATAATGCCATAATGTAAAGGACATTCTTCGCTTAGGTTAACAAAACTATTTTATGTAAAATATATTCTTTGTAGATTTCCACAACGCCGTCCTGACATTAAGGACGAATGGATATCCGCGACTGGGAAAAGAAATTGGTTCTCTACAGGCTATAGTAGGATATGTTCAAAACATTTCAAAGAAGATAATTTCAATGTCACAACAAAAAGACGTACATTAAGTAATTGTTATAACTCTTATAATTTTTGGTGGTCTGGCGCGGTTCTGCATCAGGTGTTCGAGATTTTCAAATTTAAACTCTCAGTTTCTAAACCCCCTCCATTTTTTTAAATACATATATAATGTACAGACACTGTTTTATTATTTGTAGTTATATATAGATAAATAAATATTTAAGTACATAACATGTTTTTATTTCTTATACCTATATGTACAGTCTGCCGTGGGCCCACGAGATGAGCCTACCACTGTATTAAAATCAACAACTATATATTTCTTATTTGTTAACTATCACTTAACTATCGATAACAAGGCTGATGAAGTCTTACATCACTAAAGCGTTGAATGAACGTTAATGAAATTTCAACCTTATTTCTATGCGTTGAGGTTAAAAGTTATATCTATCAAAAATTAACGCCCTCTGTTGTCGAGTAGCCGAACTTTTTCGTATTTGAAGTTTCTAAGCAAAAGGAAACAAAACATCTTACGTACCTAGGGATGTTATACTAAAATAAACCGTAAAGTCGTGAGTTAGGGTACATATTAAAATGCGAAATTTATTATTTATGTTAGTTTTCATTAAAATGAAGCTGTCCAATAAAAGGCATAGTTTACTTGTGTGAACTGTCTAGATATCGTTTTAAATGTGTGGATTTTGGCGACAGTGGTTTTCATACTAATTATGACATTATAGCACTTCTATGTGTCTTGTTATTTAGATTTCTATGGTTGACACAATACATGTTACTGGTACTTATGTTGTTATTGTGATAGTATCAAGTTTCATTTATTAACTTACGGATACCATAGCATATTTTACATATTTTATTTAAATTTATTTTATAGTAAGTTATGATTATTATAATTATATATACTCGTTAATGCACATAATAGAGCTGAAATATAGAGCTCCCTCAAGTACAGTTAAAAGATGACAAAAGCAATAAAAACGTCAACCGAAGTAGCTCCGACGAACATGATATGATTAAACAATTGAATCTAGTCAGGCTCTCTTATTTACAAGAGTACAAATTAAAGTTGGTTCTTTTATTTTCATGACTGCAATTTTTTACCGGCTTTCTTTACTACTAATATCCATACTTTTGTTCATGGTGTATACCAATAGCAAATAAAATGGCGTCTTTAACCACACCCATAGCAACTCTTACTGACGCAAGTCCCAACACTACACCCTTGTTTATCAGCCTGTTTATCTAATATACTTCATTCTGTTTATAGCAATAGCCTCGACAAACCATCACTTAATAGTAACTGCGATCCCCGTAACTATTTTTGCCTGCGTCGCTATTTCGTCGTTCGTTGATTCAATTAGAAAAATCACACGTAATAGGCGTGTTTGTATGATATAGCAGATAGTAAGGACGCGTCGCAATCTAATTACTGTGCGCTCAGGCGACACCGGATTTTCTAAAAAGAAGGCCATTGTAATTGTCTATGCAATGTATATTTGCAATATTATATAAATGTAAAGTTTATTTTCACGACCGCACGCGTACATTCGCAGGAAAGATTATTATATTCCAACTCGTCCCGAAATGTTATTTGGTCAGGGTCTCTTCCACTTGTTTTTATTTATTTTGCAATTCGAGACAGTTTTATGAGAACCTTGATATTTACAAAATACATTTGTGATAACGGAAAAGTCTTGATCCACATACCGATTAAATTTTAGGATTTTTACGATGACGAGTGTACGCTTTTAAAAAACTTAACTTCCGCAGAATAATACGTGATTTTTTTTCAGTTATAAATGAATGTCCTCACATTCATTATATTCTCTTTAGAGGAATGTCCTCACATTCCTCTAAACTGTTACAAATTTATTTATTGGCTAATTTAACGTTCTATTCGCACTTGGATTTAAATGTATTTTTTTAATTGCTTAAAATTATGGCAAAAATCACTAATTGCCATAAGAGATTTAAAAAAGTAGAAATTTTATGGACAATACAAGTGACAAGTCGGATAGTCTTCAATATTTCGAAGGTTCACGGTCAAAAGGACTCTTTCGAGTGCTTATGACTTATGAGTATACAGCCGATGTTTGGCAGGTGTAAATTAATTAATAAGAATAAATACAGAATCAAAATCTACACGAATACTGCTTATGCGAAATTTAAAGTGTTCAGTTTTATATTTTCCATTCAAATTTTGCGCTGGCGTTGTAAATAATTATATTTTTTTTATTTTTTGAACATGTTTTTTAATTTAACTACTAAGTATTTTTTACTTTCTTACTGTTTTGGACTGAGGCTTATCTTTAGGCATTGTTTTTCGAGAATAGTAGATATCTTATGTGACAATAAAAATTATACAATATCTTTTTCAAAACATTAGTAGGTATAATGATAGTCCTTTTGCAAATATTTGTTTAACTCGTCTTTGCTAAATAATGGCCTGATTATCAGCATTGTGTATACCAAAGAGGTAATTATTTAAAGTACCAACAATGAAAAAATATCTTAAAACTTTATTGTGTATTGTAAGTTTGCGCTGTTGTTTAGTCATTACAATAGTGACGTATAAGGTACATATAGATAAATAGCTAATACATATACGTATAAAGATTAACTTTAATAATAAAATAATAATAATAATAGCAGCAAAACACAACAAAATATTGTGGATATCGGCATGAATCTACAGTAGAGTAGGAATTTGGTTACAAAACCCATGAACATATTTATAATTCGGTGAATATAAAATATGTGTTATGTTCCATGAACCTTATGAAGCAGACTACTTAAATGAATAAAATATAATATTAAATTTTGTTATCTTGTACTTATGTACAAATAAATATAGGAATATCACAATAGTCACTATTGATTATAATTCATCATACATCTTATACAACATCTTATTTAAGACAATTAAGCTAGTATTGAACTTTTCGATAACCTACAATGTTTCACGTGAATCACTTTTTCATTATAAGTTACGTGTTGATAATGCGAACGGTTATTGAAAGCAACCGGCTTAAAATAGAATGTCGCTAATCGCGTGCGTGTATTGAATCGTATATTGAACACGTTACAGGCAAGGACGGCTCTAAGGTGACGACCGTGGTAGCGACGCCGGGGCAGGGCCCCGACCGGCCGCAGGAGGTGAGCTATGCGGACATGAAGCTCATAGGCAACGGCAGCTTCGGCGTCGTCTACCAAGCGAAGCTATGTGACACCGGCGAGCTCATTGCCATCAAAAAGGTGCTCCAGGACAAAAGGTTTAAGGTGAGCACTTGGTGTAATATGCTCGCGGCCGTATAATAAGGCCGGTTGCAGAGCTTGACCGACCATCAGTGCGTACGTCAGTCGCGCTTGTCATATTATGTATGAAAATTCATAAAACCGTTCATAGCTAGACCGACCATACGCACGCGTATTTCCATACATATGACAAGCGCGACCAACGTACGCACTGATAGTCGGAGAAATTCTGCAACCGGCCCAAGGCATTGATTGTTACGTATGTATGGGAAAATGCGTACAGTATATACAGGAAAAACATAGTACTTCTGGAAGTAATGAAGCAAAATAAAATCTAATCTCATAAAAGGAAATATGAATATTAACTATATCTTCCAATTTTATATTACAAACGCTTGCTTGGATATCCGGTTGTTTTCATGAAAACCGACCCTGTTTATGCGTAGGTACATAATATAATGTGTGCCTATATACATAAAGTTATAAGCTGTAAGCGCACAATGAGTTATATATTTATTTTATCAATTATTATAATTTAGGATATCTAAACATTATATAAATTCGAATGAAAATTAATTGTATGTAAGGCATTGTCCTCATAAATGTCGTCTTATTGTTTTACAGAACCGAGAACTTCAAATAATGCGACGACTGGAGCATTGTAATATTGTCAAATTGAAATACTTCTTTTACTCCAGCGGAGAAAAGGTGAATATATTTACAAGCTATTTACATTTAACTGTGTGTATTTTATTTTTATTTACTTCTGTTTGAAATTCGATTAGGTTATAATGAATTTGATTTTTTTATTTGGGGGAAGGTGGCAGTACCCGAGGCCGTTAGCTCACTGCTAAACGCAATGCAGTCCCTAGAAGTCACAGTATGTCTAATGATTCAATCAAATTTTACGCTAGCGTGCTAACGCACATTAGGTCTATCAGATATTTGGCAAGGGTTACCGATTTATATATTCAAAGAAAGAATATTTGTGTCGTCCACTACAAACATTTTCATACACACTGTATAGACTATAGACCGTCAGTCGGTGACCTAATAGTCCCTTTTAATTGTGTGTTAAATGAATTGGCGTTAGCGACTCCATCATATCAGCTATGAGCTTTACATCGGAGCTGTTTCAAGCTCGTTTATCATTTTCATCGTCATCCTTTCGAATAATTCATTCGTTCAGACCATGTTATTTTGTCTTTTTTCTTAGAAACACAAATGCTGCTTGTTGTTTTGTGTTCTTTTTCGTTTGAGCTTTTGTTTTAGCAGTTATGCACTATTTCATTCCGCGTTATTCTGTTGGATATTTGCTTGCTATTTCTTAACTCATCTACATAGAAATTGTATTTTAATACTTCAAATTGATGTAAAGGTATTTTTTGTGTCAGTTTATCAATAAAATTGGTGAAGTAAAAAATTGCTGTAATATTGAATCGTTTATCTGTTATGAAAATCATCACGTATTATTTTAAATATATAATATTTAAAAGATACGACAGTGGTTTATCATTATAATATTTAATAGTGAATATAGTACATGATTTTATCTCAAATGCATTTGTGTCACACGTGGGTAACATTACAGGCTACGCGTTGAATGATTCAATCGAATGTAATATACATATTTTAATACTAATAACAAGGCATCCTGATAAGGATAGACTCAAGTGAATTTTGGTGAGAGTTAGTATTAAAAAGCTATTATTTATTTACAATCCATTGTGCATAGAACTGTAAATAAAATTTTACATATTATTTTTACTCAACATGCGACCATTATTTTCTCCTTAATTCGTTAGCGTCAAATAAAATTTAATTTGCGATTAAGTTTAAATTCTTTAATAAGTTCGATTAAATTGTTACATAATACCCCAAGAAAGATGGCTGGGTGGGATTGAATCTGATGCATTGACGATATTTTGATGTTTATGGTTGGTGGTCTATTATATTATTGTTACTAGAAATCATGGAAATGGTTATATAACTTGTTTTGAGAGCTGTATTTGTTGATTTTGCAAGGGACGACAATATTGACTAATGTGTTTCTTTTCGTTATTAATGATACAGGTATTGAGTGATTTTTATTGGACCGGGTGAAAGCTGCTATAGATTTGGTATAACTTTGTGTCTGTTTGTCCTTTCCTTATTGTATTTAGGTTTATTATAATATGTATTTTATGGATATACTTACATATAACACGTATTTTATTCGAAAAAGGAAGCATACAGTAATTATAATCGGTTTGAACAGTTTCAAACTGGTTTTTGTTTACAGAAAGACGAAGTGTACCTGAATTTGGTGCTGGAGTATATACCGGAGACGGTGTATAAAGTTGCCCGTCACTACTCCAAAGATGAACAAACCATACCCATTAGTTTTATAAAGGTAAAGATTTATGTTTCTTTGTGAACTATTGCTGAAGACATTATGCAGTGACGTTCATAAAAGTAACATAAACCTAAAATTTGAATAAATATTTTACCTCGTTATAACCGAAGTCCAAAGGTGTACGTATTTTTTATATGTGTTTGGTTTACACGTGTACTACACTGTTTACACATTTAAAATTTGTAGACTATTAAATTACAGCAATAAGTCCGCCCGTGAACGTGAACACATACATTTCCAAAAGTATAATACTCGCGTATACATACTAATTATGATGTTTTAGTTTCATAAATTCCATCAATTATAGTACATTACTATATAATTCGTGTAACCATACATTTTCCATCGACAAACACTAATGTACTACATTACGCAATTCCAATGTACTTTCGTCCCGTACATTCCATACTATTCAATATACATAAGCTCTGGAAAGATTTACCACCTGTGGTGTTCCCGAACAACTACGACATTGGGACCTTCAAGAAAAGAGCGTGTGTATTTATAAAAGGCCAACAGAGTTACTAGTGTTTATAAAAGGTGGTGACGGCTTAACATCATATAGCCCACCTGCCCCTTTGCTTCCTCTGACTTAAAAAAAAAAGACGGGTTGCACTCGGGGAGTGCCGGCAGAAGTGAAATCTTGATTATTAACGTTCAGCATGTTTGATATTTTGGAATGTATCCGTCTTACGCATGGAATATAAGGGCTAAAAAAAAATCCGTCTTACGCTTTTTCGATCAGGTCACGTGTCCTGACGCGAGTTTAAGTTTTCACTTCAAAATTGGTGTTCAGAGCGCTGTATGCTAAATACTAATAAACCGTCGCTCATTTCCAGCTATGCATGTACCTTCGTCCCATCACAATACTATACATAAAATTGGTGTAACACACATAGTATTTTTTTTGAAGTGAAAACTTCTTTAGCGGCGTTGGGTATAAAATCTTAAACTCGCGTCAGGACACGTGGCCTGATCGAAAAAGCGTAAGACGGATGTTTTTTTTTTTAGCCCTTACATTCCATGCGTAAGACGGATTCCAAAATATCAAACATGCTGAACGTTAATAATCAAGTTTTCACTTCTGCCGGCACGCCCGGAGTACAACCCGTCTTTTTTTATTTTTTATTGTATACTTACTAATAGACCGTCGCCCACTTCCAGCTATACATGTACCAGTTGTTCAGAAGCCTCGCGTACATCCACTCGCTCGGTATCTGCCACCGGGACATAAAGCCGCAGAACCTGCTGCTCGACCCGAAGACGGGCGTGCTCAAGCTGTGCGACTTTGGTTCCGCGAAACACCTCGTGCGCGGAGAGCCTAATGTCTCGTATATATGTTCGCGGTACTATCGCGCGCCTGAACTCATTTTTGGCGCGATCGACTATACTACTAAGATTGGTGAGTGCTTTATATGAGAGAAAGTTTGTGAAAAAAATTGTGTAAATCTAAATAGCGTCTATGTGTAAGTGCTATTGTGATGTAAAATAAGATCAATGTAAAAAGAAAGCTACGAACTGCAATAATAAAAAAGAGGTAAATAAAAAGCATTATACAACAACAGAATTGAAATGATAACAATATTTAGTAAGATATATATAAGTTATAAATGTTATGTACAAGGACTCTGCAAATAGCGTGTGACCTAATTTCATTGTACACTGTTGTACTAATAATAATTTATTCACATGTACTAAGTTCCCTAGATATATGGATGGAATGTTGTATTTAATTGGTAATGTATAAACATCCTCGTCAAACTTACGGCGGACTATATCATATTCATTTAAATAATTGGAATACGTAGTTAATATTCCAACAGTCTTTATTTTTAACAAAACCTTTTTATTTGCATTTTTTTATTTCGAATACTTATTTCTATACAAATGTTTGATATAAAACGTATTATTTATCGTATAGATGTATGGAGCGCGGGTTGCGTAGTGGCCGAGTTGTTACTGGGCCAACCGATATTCCCCGGAGACTCAGGCGTCGACCAACTAGTCGAGATTATCAAGGTATTTGCTCTATAATTATATTTTTCTGTGAATTTTATCCATTAATTGGTATGACTAGTTGGTAGAAAAACCGTTCTCTTTAATGAATCTTATTTAGGTTTTTTCAAACATATAGATAGATTAAACTTACACGTAAATACGTGGGTAAAATCTATAAATTTTGTAAGAGTTGACGAACATAACCATTATTTACATATAAATAATCCAACTTACTGTAAAAAAATATTACATCATTATCAATTTGCACACTTAAACATTTTCGCTACGGATCTAGAATTTTGAGTGTTTGAATTATTGCTGTGTTTAGCACAGATCTATGCTAAGTTTTATGTGGGAACTGAAAAATATTTTAAACATTTTCATTAGCTACAATAAGGATTCATTTTTTGGTTGTTGGTAAATATATCAATAATCATAAAATCAACACACAACGCACTTTTCACCTGTAGAAGGTACTTACCAATTTTATTCTAGCGGAGCCAAAGACAGGTTGGGTTTAGATATAAGTAGATTATATTAGTAAATGCCTTTGGGTAGCCTTAATACACTATTATAAAGGCTTTTTTTCGCTACCAGTAGATTACACCTAGCTATATTGAAATGTTATGTATTGCCTGTATTCATAGACGAATAATAATGTTATATACGTTAATATGAAACGTTAATTTTTAACGCAGGTTCTTGGAACACCGACGAGGGAACAGATTCGCGAAATGAATCCAAATTACACGGAATTCAAGTTTCCACAAATCAAGAGTCATCCTTGGGCGAAGGTAAATTTTAGTTGCCATTTTATTTACAGTTTTCATACAATGAAACATTCAAAAATAATATAGAGGTAGTTACATTTTATATATCTTATTGCATTCTATTTATTTATTTATTTGTATATATGTAGCTGGAATGATACAAGTTTTAAATTAATAAATTTAATTATTTTGCGCGGCGCCTTGCAATTAATTATTTGAAAAACTAACATGGCGCATCAGGCGTAATAATTTATATAGGCAAACATGTTTCTCAATCTAAAATAATAGCATTGCAGCATTTTTTCAAAATTATATAAATACAGTTTATAAATTTTATTTATTTACAAAATATTACGCACGATTCTAAACGCTATCTCGACATATTAAATAAACTATGATCTATATATTAGAATCAAACATCATGAGTACTTTTATCTTGTCTCTAATATCACAAGACAGAATCACGCGGATTGTGAATCGAAATCTCTATAGTTAACACTAGTGGTCCGCCCCGGCTTCGCCCGTGGTACATATTTCGCAATAAAAGGTAGCCTATGTCCTTTCTCGGGTATCAAAATATCTCTATACCAAATTTCATGCACATTGGTACAGTAGTTTAGGCGTGATTAAGTAACAGACAGACAGACAGAGTTACTTTCGTATTTATAATATTAGTATGGATTTTGATGACTATGACGCGTACTTGCAGTATTTGTTGGAGCGAATGACGATGCCCAAGTCTACCACTGACCACCAGCGCATCAGAGTAAGACACCGCTAACCTACACAGAATGCCCATATTTCATATATCTATTAAAAAAAAATACAATGTTTTTATAATTTTACACCTTCCAGATGTAAAATATTGAAGAATTTCTACACTTTTAGTACTTACATTTTTTGGTAATATTCCTAGTTAATAAAATGTGGGCATTCAATCGTAATTTGCATTTTGTCAGCTTTTAGGTAGCTATTGTAGTGATAGCTTTCCCAAAATCATGAAAATATTATAAAGTACCATATATATTTTTACATGCAGTTTAAAAGTAGTTTTCTTGTGAATAATAAGTTGTAATTATAATAAATAACTGACAAAATGCTAAATTGTACCCTGGTTAAGACTTGAGACAACGCCTAGGCATGAGTAAGGCGTGACGACTAATTACCGATTGGTTGACGATGTCTTCCACTGCTGATTTTTGTTGGTGTTCAGTGTGCGTACATTGAGTGCAGTGTTCTTGATTAAAATATATTTACGTATATAAAAATGTTTCATTTTGTATGGCGAACTGACATAATATAGCTGTGTATTTAAAAATCATTGAAGACACGCTGAGGTTTAAACAATATGACATAGCATATAGTTTAGTAGCCTGAGTAATGTTTTATATATTTTTGGATATAATTGATTATTCAGGCGTGCAAAATATTGAATTTTCGTCAGTAATTCAGTTTACTATACTTTTTGAAACAATTGACATTGTAGATTTCATACAGCACTGGCAATCTACATCTGTTCTATGAAATTTTAATTCTACTTGTAATTATTCTTACAATAACATTACCTCATGTTGTAACAAGAGATTAACAATGTACATATCGCCCCCACACCACTTATATAATATTCATTTGCTAACATTTCTATTATACAAAGTGTTTAAGCCCATTATTACTGTAATTTAATTATAAAAATCCTACTACGTTGCTTATTGGGATTCAGTTTGAATAATAATTTGATGCGTTTAAAATCGTTCTTTAAATATACTTACATGACTTCGCCTTAATCTGTTATTTAATTAAGACTAATTGTTTTAATTTTATCATTAACCGATTTGACCATTATTTTAATTTATGTATGTATGTATGTTTAATTGTATCAAGCTTCATATATTTTGCTGTAATTTAGGCAGATGATGATTTCCTTTTTCTTAAGTGTGACAATGAATAGTATTTATTTATATCATACCATAATGACATAAGAGATACTTAACAAAAAAATATTTAATAACTTAATATATTACTCTTCATATTATTATCAAATTAACTAATATTGGAAGTAGGTTTTTATATTCAGGACATCTATGTGGTTTTCTACACCTACGAATGAATACTTGCGTATTTTTCGAATCAAAGGGATCTATTTTTAATTAACCCCTCAGCTGTCGCGGCGCGCCGCGTCAAAAAGGTGCTGTCTGTCGGAGAAATTCGAGCGGTCGGCGCTGATTTGCCGATTTTTTTCGATATTAAAATTTGTGATATAAACTTTAACCTGTGACACTCTTGTAAATTTTGATGCTAACTAGATAACCAAACTTTATATTAGTTACCTTACTTACTCCCTGGCATGTTTATTTTATTTATTAGAACCATTTTTTCCCACACATTTTGAAAAAATACGACATTGTTAAGAAAAATACTCATAATAAAATAATATCAAGGTATTTTAGATTTTTATTTTTGTATTTTCACACTAGAATAGACAATCTTTTGAGTGAATATAACAAAAACATAGGTTTATTTTATAAAAATTCGAGAAAGTTGAGTATGAATATCATCGTTTACGCATGAAAATAAGTGGACGCGATCTCCACATATGTTCATACAAATACAGACATTACAGTCTGCTCCAAAATTAGAACATTTCAAAAATTTTTGCTACTTTTTTTTATTTTTATTTTAATCAAAACTAGATAAAAACTAACAGTAATTTTTACTTTTTTAAAATATTTAGGTTTTTATTAATGTTTAAAAATCGTCTTATTCCTAAATGACTTCATTCTTATGGTGGACTTTGTTCTAACGTCTGTATGTATAACGTCTCCACATCAATTTTAATTTTAATTTATTTTTTCTTAAAATTAGCGATTAAGAAAATATTTTTTGTGGTAACAATAGCATTATGAAGAAATGCTTTTTTTTCTTTCATTATTATAATATAGTACCTATAAAATGAAATATTGTCCAACTACAAATCGAAAGGCACTGTATCCATACAGAAAAATGTCTAAGCTGTACAAAAGTGAAATCTACATTTAATTATACCATAACTTATTATAAACCGTTACATTTAACTTATAAATCAAAAATTTCGTAAATTCGAGTTTTAAATATTTTTTATAAAATACAGCTTATGTTAAGGATAAAAATCAATAAACTTAAAGATTCAAAATAAATAAACAATTATTATACATCTAAATGTTTTATTTACCTAAATAAATTTTACTTAACTGACAGAAAAAAAAATTCTTATGAAGCTTTGTGTCTGTACTATTTATATACTCATGTGGTTGTAATGTGTGGTGTTGACGCCAACATTGGCCAATAAATAGGAATATTTGCAACTTAGCATAAATAACGTTAACTTCTGTTCATTTTTTCTTATACATCGGAGTTCGGACACAACGACCGCCTCGAGACGACGATTTATCACCACGAGGTTCCACTTGAATGTGATCAGGAAAGTGATGAACGCTATCCAATCTAGTTGTACTTCAATACATGCAGTATTTCCAAGCATATTGTAATTAAGATATAAACTAATCGGTAAAATTGTATTAAAATCGGTTCAGTAGTTTAGGGAGTCCATAGTACACAAACAGCATGAAACTTAAAAAATATTTTGATTGGAATAAAGTAAGACGTGTTATGTGTAGAATTTCATGAAGAATCCTGGTATCAGGAATTAAAAGCTGTAAATTCCCAAACACTAATCGTGTTAGTATTATTATCTGTTCATTTGACAAAATATACAGAGTTATATTTCTTGATTTCAAATACTGTTACGTCCTATTGTTAAAGTAAGCCTTGGAGTGTCTTGTCTTCCATTGCCATAAGAATCGTTGTTTGGATCCATTTGAATTCTCTTTTATTGATACTCAAATGCTTACGAATCAGAAAAGGTTATTCTATCAAATACAAATTTTTATTTTCGAAAGAAAATTAAAATATCAAGACGGAAGTTTATTTTAGGGTTACCTAACAAATAAGTTATTATTGATTATGTAGTTTAAACAGCAATGTGATATCTTCAAATAGAAAAATTGCATTCTTCTTCTGGGTAATAGAAGCAGTTTTGACACCAAAAGGCAAAAATACAATAATTGTTATCGCTAGTCATTTACAAAATGAGAGGGTAGATTTATATTTGCAGGCGTACTGCAAATGATGCATTTAATTCGTTTTATTAAATAAGTAATGTTCCAAGGCTATTTAAAGTCATGAATGCAAATAAAAATAATCTTCAGACAGCGATCTACATCAGCTTTAACATTCGGCCTACAAAAATGTACTACATATAGTACATAAGAATAAAAAACCGGCCAAGTGAGAGTCGGACTCGCACACCGTGGGCTCCGAACAAACCAATTTTTAAAGTGAAACTTTTATTACATCGTCTCAAACTTTTTGGTCTGTGTAGCGCATGTCGCGTGACGGTCGGCTGCCGAGTAGGTATTAGGCAGTGTTCGGAACCGTTCGAACAGTTTCACTTTTACCGTGGTTTCATAAAACCACACAACATTTTTATTATGTTGTAACTCCGAAATTTTATGTTTTTCGAAATTATTCTTCAATCTGCGCTATAAGACCTTATTTTACCCCAATTTCAAAACTCTACGTACACGGAAAGTACCCTGTAGGTGTCGATTCCCTTGCGAATGTCGAAATTTGCAGCATAACCCATTGAGCCCCGAACGGCCCGATCGGTCCACGATACAATAGATTTTCTATTGTGTCTGTGATTCCGGGGCCTGAGTTAATAAACGGCTTTATCTTTTGATTGCGTTGGTTTATAAGTTTGATTTTTTCACAGCTTCAATCGACTCAAGTAATCAATATAAATTTCAGTTTTATGTCACATAACGCGTTCCTGTGAAAATGGGTCTTGACAGACAGATGGGCAGATGGGATGGACAGACGTGATCCTATTAGGGTTCTGGACCCTTAAAAACCAAACCCTTTGGGATGCAGCCATTAATGCTGCAATTTTTAGCAAATTTTGACTTTTGCAATGGAATCAAAACCGACAGGGTACTTCCCAAGTACATAAAATCTTTAAATTTGGTAAAAAGCAATGTTTTATAAAACAGATCAGAACAGATAAGAATAATCGCAAATAACATGATTTTTTTAATTACACTTTATATAAAAAAAAATAATAATTTCAACTTACAACTAATGAACGGCTACATGTATTAACTTGATATTCACATTAAAAACTCAGATTTATAATACACTAGCGGTCCGCCCCGGCTTCGCCCGTGGTACATATTTACGTTTTCTCTACATAAGAACCATCCTCGTACTTCAAGGAATATATAATAAAAAAAGAATTATCGAAATCGGTTCAGCCGTTCTCGAGTTATGCGCTTACCAACACATTTTGCAATTCATTTTTATATACATACTAGAGGTCCGCCCCGGCTTCGCCCGTGGTACATATTTCGCAATAAAAGGTAGCCTATGTCCTTTCTCGGGTATCAAAATATCTCCATACCAAATTTCATGCAAATTGGTATGGAGATATAAGATTTAAGACGCAATCAGAAGAAATAATATTCATATGCGGCATATTCTGAAAACCGCAACTACTAGCAAGGGAATCAAAACCTACGGGTCAAAAGTTAAGTGGACTTGGTTAAAAGCAAGGTTTTACAGCACAGATAAAGAAAAATTCACTAAAAACACTAGAAGTTAAAACATAATAAAAAGTAGGTTTGTTCGGAGTCCTTGAAGCGCGAATCGTATTGAGGTTCAAAACTATAAAAAAACATTCTTCCAGTTTTAAAGAAATAACCCCAAAATATGTGTAAAAACATCTTTGGACTATCTGGGTTTCAAAAATGACAACTCCCGTGTTGTCGTTCATTTTGAAATTGTGAGACGACAGAAAAACAAAATAAAAACAGAATCAAACATAATATATGCCAACGCAATCAAAAGATACAACCGTTTATGCTGCAAATTTTCGTAATTTTCGACATTTGCAAGGTTATAAAAACTTACAATAGCAACGTCTTATAGCACAGATAAAGAATTCTAAAATATGAATTAAAAGATACCTACAGCATAATTAAAAAAATAAGTTTGTACGAAGCCCTCGGTGCGCGAGTCCGACTCGCACTTGGCCGGTTTTTTATTTTTTCAGAAACATATGGTTCCCCAATAAAAAATAATATGTTGCATTTGTATTAAGGTAAGAATATGTTGTACAATTAATGTGTTAAATTTCTTTTCCAGTTTGTCCTACACAAATTACATAGTAACATAGTCACTTTGTCCTATATATAGGTCATAGTGAAAACCATTGTTCCCGATGTAGGTTTTTTTTACTATTTTTCCAGCATATAATATACACTTTTAACCATAATATACTAAAATTAAAGGAATTCCATAGAGGTTACGGACTATAATTTGTATAGTTGATTATATCGTATTAAACCTGAGGACAATAAATACCACAAAAACGATACCCATCAATATAAACAAAACATATGTATGAAGACGAACAATTAAATTTTTCAATTTCATACAATATGCGAACATCCTGTACGCGAATTTTACGGGGAAATTATTGTCGGTTCTGAATTGAAAACGAAATATCTTTAAAATGGAACACAGTATCAAATTTTGAATTATATTATAAAAATCTTCATAAAATTTCTTGTAAAATGATGTAAAAAACAAATAAAATATTAAAAATAAAATACGATTAACCAGGGGTCAAAAACTAAGCAACGTACAGTGAAATGGTAGATACATATTTGGAGCCATTATTTGTGGTATAATTATTGGTAATTTTCATTATTTCGGCACATAAACATTAGGATATATAGTGAATAATAATAAAAAGAACAATAAATACTTACCGTTTATCAACTTTCCGCAAAATTTTACATTTTTTAAAACTTTAAAATTTAAAAGTTACTCGACTAAAGTATGACATAATTACTGTTATATTTCGAATATTTATCGGTCAAATTATTAAGTGATGGACTTTAAATATTCAGTAATTCATAAGCTATCAAATAAATAGTCGTTTATGCAGATTTGAACTATATTTGCGTTACAATGAGCTAATTTCCAACCGGCGATGATTTGGCACAGATCTGTGCCACGACAGACAACGGGTACAAAATTTTTGGCTCAGATCTGTGTTCCGACAGACGAGGGTTTAATCCAATTAGGTTTATATAATCATGCATTATATATTAAATATTTAATCAATATCAAGAATCAAGTCATTCATTATATCTGCTGAAAGGACACACACTGAAATTTTCGAAGTGTGTGTATTTCCTCACATCTTAGTGTCTGCTCTATAAATGAATTGATCATTCATAGACATCACTACATAGTATATAACAAAGTCTCTTACCGCCGTCTTTGTGTTAAAAATTTCTCAAGAGTTTTATTTTTTAATAGATAGAGTGATTCAAGAGGAAGGTAGCATATAATTTGTAGGTTTTAGACAAAACGGGCAAAGCTAGTATAATATAGTATATACAAAACCAAGACAAGTTAATTTCTGATTGAAGATGAGCTCCAAACTTTTTATTAAATAAAAGATTGAAATAATTCATTGATCGTATGATTGGCTATTATGATTTAAATGATTCTGCAAACAAGATGAATAATAATTATTTGTTTCATTTGTAGCAAATTGTTACTGCTATCAATAATTTTCAATTTTCAATTATACAACCCGACCCCTAAAGAATGAAAGCGAGCAAGAAAACCTTGGCTATAATATATGTAATATCATAATAATAACGCCTACATTTTGTTACCGGCCGTTTATCCCGACCTGTGCCAAAGAATATAGCCTATGATATAATATTTTCACATCGGTCAAGAAGAGTATCTCGTCATTTTTTCTTTGTAATATTAGATTAGACAACATGACAACATTCGTGCATTGAGATAACATTACTACGTATGGAGGAGACACCACGAACAAAATCTGTGCGCCATTTTTTTGCTCTAAGTTTTAAAAATTATTATCTAGTTTGGTACTTACCGATGAAAGTTATTCCTTTGCACTTTTCCGTATTATTTGTATTATTTGTGCAATATCGTAACACACACGAAGGCATATTTGATGCGTTTCACTTTAAAACAAATAAAAAAATATGTGCGTGTACCAGTGTACACACGTAAGAAGTGAAACTTCTATAAGAACTTATTTTTCAAAAAATAATTTGCTATATGCAACTTTACAGAAATACGTCTAATCACGCGTGGTAGGGATAAGAAAAAGATGGCGCGTAACGGAAAAATGTCACGCGTAACGAAAAAATGTTACACTAAATTTTTTTCCAACCCCAATAAAGAAGTTTCACTTCAATAAAAAATGAGCGTGCAGTTACGCCATATGGCGTATGTTGAGCGGAACATAAGTGACGTAGGCGGTGTCGTGTCCATATGTCCACCTATATCTCGTGCAAATAAATATATGTCTTGTATATGGCGGTGCAGGTGTTCCGCGCGTGCACGCCGCCGGACGCCATCTCGCTGGTGTCGCGGCTGCTGGAGTACACGCCGGGCGCGCGGCTGTCCCCGCTGCAGGCGTGCGCGCACGGCTTCTTCGACGAGCTGCGCGAGCCGGCCGCGCGCCTGCCCAACGGCCGCCCGCTGCCGCCGCTCTTCAACTTCACGGAGTACGAGCTGGCCATACAGCCCTCGCTCAACGACTTCCTCAAGCCGCGCGCCGCGCCCGAGCCCGGCGCCTCCGCGCACCACGACCATGACCCGCAAGGTACGTAATATTTATGACAACTGTTCAATTATGTATGAAAAGTGACATTTTATTTTAACAGATTTTTTAATAATTATCATTGATTATTTTTCCGACCCAAATATCGAACAATAGAATTGCACCATTCGACGTCACGTGGTACAACCTACATGGTATTATACTGATAATTTTTTGAAAATTTTCTCTGGTCGTTGACGTCAAACTGACAGGTTCAATTCAATTGTGAAATTATTGGCCGACATTTGGGACGGAAAAATAATCTCCCGAATACCACACGAGCTTCAAAATTATCTGGCATTTCCCTCAAGGTTCCCTGCAAACAAATAAAGTCGTCAAGTTTTTCAGGAAAAATCACTCGCGCTTCGCACTCGTGATTTTTTAACCTTGACTAAAAACTTGACTCCTTCATTTGTTTGCAACGAACCTATCGGAAAATACCCGATAATTTTGAAGCTCTTGTGGTATTATAAGTGATTATTTTTCCGACCCAAATATCGACCAATAGAATTGCACCATTCGACGTCACGTGGTACAACCTACATGGTATTATACTGATAATTTTTTGAAAATTTTCTCTGGTCGTTGACGTCAAACTGACAGGTTCAATTCAATTGTGAAATTATTGGCCGACATTTGGGACGGAAAAATAATCTCCCGAATACCACTCGAGCTTCAAAATTATCTGGCGTTTCCCTCAAGGTTCCCTGCAAACAAATAAAGTCGTCAAGTTTTTCAGGAAAAATCATTTTTTAACCTTGACTAAAAACTTGACTCCTTCATTTGTTTGCAACGAACCTATCGGAAAATACCCGATAATTTTGAAGTTCTTGTGGTATTATAAGTGATAAATACGCCGAATGAATCGCTAGACGGCTGTTAACATACTGGCTGTAATGACAAACGTAACAGACATTGCACATACATAACAATTATTGAACTGTAAATTTATCTTAATATTACATAAAAACAATGTATACCATCATTATGTCTCTATTTGCCTAATTAAAGATCTAACATGTAGTTTGCATCGTTACGATGTCTGTTAACATTTTTCAATTTTTCATTATAGGTAGTAACCTTAGCTTTATCTTATTGTATATACTACATGCACATTCCTACACAAACAAATGTTGCGTCTATAATGTATTCAAACATGTTTACATTACAAATGTACACAATAAGTACGTAAGTGTGCGCGTGTGGTGAATGTAGACGCTAATGACGTGTGTTGTCCGCAGGCGAGAACGCAGCGGCGAGCGGCACGAGCGGGGGCTCGCCGAGCGCGTCGTAGAGCCGAGCGCGGCTGCCCCGCGCCCCACGCTTCCCGGCCCACGTGTCTGGCTCGCGCCTCGTGCATCCCTATCGAACGTCCTAGATGCCCCCGCACCCACTCACACTCACACTCACAACCATACGAACCACCGTATAACGCGAATCATGTAAAAAGAACGCTGGATGAAAGTGATGGGGTGTGTTTTGGCATGTATCGAGTTTAGCACGAAAGTTATTTGCTGCTTATTTTATTTTTGAAGTAGGCTCTCGAGTCGTGGCTTCGCAACTACATATTTGTTATTCTTATACCACCTCATAACACCAAATAGACCAATAAATCGCCAATGCGTAGCTTAACCGTCAGCGTTCTTTTTACATGACGCGACCTATACCGATCTAGGATCTTCCGATATCGACGACGCGCTCGCGAACACGCTTTAGTCCGATACGAGCCCGTATCGACGCGAAGCTTTCGACGTCGGCGCCGACGTCCGGGGCGATCTGTAGGTTATCGAGAATGCTAGGAGCGCCCGCGACTGTTCCGCGGCCACGTGCGGTCGGCCCAGCGCATCGAACACGCTGAACATAGCTGTGGCCACAGAACATATAAAAGAGGTTAGAAAGGCATTGTAGGCGGGGCAGACGCGCCAAGGATATGAGCACTGCTCACATCATCATCATGCGTATGATTCGTTCCATTTTAAATCGCGTGATCGCGCGGCGCTATGATTGGCTAGATTTGAAATTGCAAAATATATGTGCGTAAGCGGACTTGCGCGGACTTGGCCACACCCACAGGCGACACCGGTTCTTATAGGAACGGCGAATTATTGCCATTCTAACGGTCTAACCTCTTTTATATGATCTGTGGCTGTGGCCGTGTTTCGGGTTCACTAATGATAACGTTCGATCGCAGCCGGCCGGGCGTCTCTCGCGGGCTTCGCGATTAGCTCGGAACGTAGATTGGAGTCGTTTGTACGCTAATTAGTGATAGTATTTTTTGTGTTGGTCATCGGGAAAAATTTAATGCATAATAGGTGTTTTCGGCGAGTAATCGTGTGATACTGTAGTGTAATTGTCGATAAAGCTTGAGCTGTCTTAGTCGGTAAGAAGGGTAAATCCACAGTAGATTCTAAACCGTCGCGATGTGATTACTTTGTACTTTTGTAAGCTCAAACTCCTTTGTGTACATACCTATTATACTGAATTTTTAACGTCGGTTTTGGTAAACGACAGATAACTATCGTCTGGATAAATTGTACTCGATTTGATTTGTATAAAATCTATTCATTTGTTGATAATGAAAACGTTAACGTCATCACGCAGCGCCTTCTTATTCTAATGGCATCACGAGCTCGCTTCACTTTACACCTGTTCTATAGAGGAATATATTTAGGGAGTCGTAATTCCGCTTGTGCCGTGTAACCCGTAGAGGATTTGAGTAGAATTAGAATATTTATTGTCGGAAAGTATCACTGACGTGACTTGCGCGAAGTATGTCTAGTGCTGTAGCTCCGGAGCAGACGGTATATTTTATCGCATACATACAAAGCATACTTGTAAATTTTTATAACTAGCATAAACTGATCTCTCAGGATAATTTTAATTAAATGATATCTCAGAATATTATGTATTTGTATAAACAATTCAAAGATATAAATTTTAGATTAACTACATTATAGATATTTGTTATTTCTGGCAACTTCTATATTAGACTTTTTTTTTATTGCGGCGTATCTTTTCTTATCCAGCTCTGGATAAATGTATAATGTATTTGATTGCACTGTCTGTGTCCTATTGTAATGTCATAGTTTTTCGATAATATTGTATTCTATAAAATAATCGATAAATCATATTTCTGCTATGTAAAATTTATCATTGAGAACACGATATAAGTAGTCATTTATAAAGTAATATTAAAAATAAATTCATTGTCATAGTTTTAAGTATTTTGGCAATTTCTTTTTGCACTTAAAAGTTGGCGTACAGTTACAAATTAGCTGAGGTATTAAAGCCTTTTTAATATAAAGTAATGAACTCTTTTATTCATGGTTTAGATGTAGCTTTAATTCATAACCTTGGGTGTGATTTTGCACCATTTTTTTTAATTAGTAAATAATATTTGTACAAATTCTGTTGCTGAGAAGCATTACGAATTTGAGAACACAGGTCAGCTCTGACCTCCTAGAGTCACAATAACGTCTACGTGTCGTCATTGACCAGAGTTTATTTTATTTTATATTTATTATAATATAATAGAAATACAATATTCATTTGATCGAACCGCGGCGCATCTATTTTGCATGCTGTAATAATTCAGAATACCCATCTATGAAACCTACAGGCTTCGGCCAAGTATATAATACACACTTGTATTACTATTATGTATGTACTAATTACGTATAAAATTTCTAGTTTGTTAAGAACGTAACGCGCTCGGCGCGAGATTTCAAATCACACATAGTGGAGCTTAGTTGTCGTCCCTAAGGCTATTGATTTGCTGACACACCTTTATAATTCGTGTAAATATTATTATTATAATTATTATCTTTATGGTATGACTCTTGAGTAAAGTTAATCGGTAGTCAGTATCGGCAGCCGGCAGAGCGCCGCGCCCTGACAGCGAGCGGTACGATAGTTTAGATATGCATATTTTATTAAGTCTACCTATTATGAATTTTGTAATCGACGTTGCTTCTGAAGACCCTCTGTGTATAAAGTTAGACACACTAGTGACCTGATGTTTGAAGTGATGTTATTGCGACATCTTTAACCCGTTTAAATTCTCACTTTCACGATTTACGTGCACTTTTACTACTCGAGAATTTTCAGTAATACATACTTCGAAATGGGGTTGACTTATATAAATTATTTAAAGTAAAAGAGTTTTCTTATTACTAGTACTGTAATATTAAATTTAATAGTGAGTGAAATTTGTATTTTGTTTTAATTTGTTTTACTGAATTTGAATACATTGTAACTCCATATCGTTGTTAGTTATGAATGAAAATAACATAATTATAAAAGTAAATATTAAATGAATAGAACCATGGTTTTTTATTTCACACATTCCAATTTGCCCTTATTTTTACAATGATCATTGTTTATAATTTATTTTGTATGATCAGCAAGCAATTGAATTATATTCAAAAATATTACAAACCCATGATGAGTAGGTATAACATCAGGTGCAGGTGCAGCATGTGCCACAATGGTACACACAGGTAGTACACATAACGTCTCAAACTGTGATCTCAAAGCTTGATGTTGATCCAAGAAGCTTATATCTAATACACTGGAGATTTCGGTATGAACATTGACGTGTAACAAGAAAATATTGCCCAGTTCATGTTTTTTATCACTTTCACACCTAACTAGGTATTGCCACTGTTAATACGAAGTTTTCCCAAGGCTACTATGTATGCTGTAATATTCTGTGCAAAAGGTTAGTTTTTGTACATGAGTTTGTTGATAAATTGCCAACAACGTCATTCAGAAGCATTGTTGGATGAGACAATTATTATTTATGCTAAATAAAATAAGTATCTGAACCAATTATTAAAAAGCGATACTCCCTGATTATGGGTAGTCACCATAATAAAATTGTAGCAACTCTCACTTTGTCAATATGGCATGTGTGTCAAAAAAATTGCGTCGCTTCGAATATTTAAGTTAATATTGTTGCTTATTTAATGAATATTTTCCGAATATAAAGAATGCATTGTATTGTGCAAAATTGCAGAAGTGTTTGGACACCAAATTCTGGCATAGAATTTCACAGGCAAGTGTATATTTACGTTATTTACAATATTCCTCAATACTCCTGCATTTACCTGTTTAGAATCATTTCAATGGCAAAAATTGTCTAATTTAGCATCATTTTAGTAAGCAGTCATGTTAAATTTGTTATTTCCCTAATACTTTATCATTTTTCAACAAGTTTTCAATAAACAAATTTAACAAGTAAGGTAACCATGATGACGAGTTTTTATGGATAGCGAAGAGAATATATTGTAATAACAATATTATGATGAAAATTTAGAACACCATTTTAAAGATTGTTACTAGTAATGAAACAACACACGACATCGGTATTGCACTCACATGTAGTTATAAGATTGTTCGTTTTTACATTGAAATTTATACTTTTTTAACTTACCTCATTTTTTTTTGTTTTACGTATTTCAGCATTCCAAAAAGTAAAATAAAAAGAAATATATGTGCCCATCAAAGTTACTGAGGATTACGACCCAGAAAAAAATACCTTTTGAAAAATAAACTTTGTAAAGTTAGCTGAAATTTGTGCAAGGCTGCTGCTATAAACAGTTTTTCTTTGATGATTTTGGCTTGAAATTGACCCGTCGAAGCAACGCGTTTAAAAAGAAGATCTGAGTAGCTTACAATTTGGTAAACAGCATCTGATGCAAAACACAACTTTCCTCTATTTACAAAGGATGTTAATGCTATATATCGGTTCATATCCAAGCTTTGTAGCCAAAAGTTATTTAAAACTATCATTCTATACCAATTAAAATTGTATGTACCTATAAAGTATGACCATAATATTATAATATAAAGACTGTTAAAAATATATGTCGTTATTATTTATAGACCATGATTTTTAGTTTTTTCTATTTTGAAAAATCCTGAATTTACAAACCAGCGTGGTCACTCGACAGAAAGAGACAAAAAACATGACTGACGTCATTGAAGGTCATATTTTCTTGTTACAAGTTAATGGTCATAGTGCAATCTCCAGTGTATTAGATATAAGCTTCTTGTGTTGATCTATAGAATTACAATGTCAATTCTTCACACCTCATGGGTGTGGTTAACATTTAAAATAAAATCGATACCACATGCTTTATTCGTGTTCTATTATCTATATGCCACGCAAGATTTTTTTGACATGACAATAATTATTAATTGTCAGTTGTCACTTGTGTAATGTCAATGTCAATTTGTATTTTGTCATGACAATTGTTCTGTTTTGCTTTTTACAGTAAAATTAACAAAATATTAATTATGAATGATTTAAATTTGAATAAAATATAGTCATATGATTTTATCTTTTTTTTTTCAATGGGATATTAACGTATAGTGCTGTTTAGATATTTTAAATTGGTATGGTACAAGCATAACTTAAGTAATATCAGATATACATTTTAAACAACTTGGAAGATATTATTTATTTTGTCATCCTAACAAAATTGAACAATCATGCACGAGGCGTATGAGGTAACTCACCTGCTTAATGCATCTGTTCAAATAGAAACTATAGCTGCATATGGTAAGTAATAAATCTTTATCCCTCTTTTTAATTATAGAACTATAAATGTGGGTGTGACTTGCCATAATTTTGCTGTTTTAGATGGAAATCTCTTCTTGGGTACACGACAAGGGCATCTTTTGATGTACTCATTATCAGTTAACAATGATAGTAAAAAATATGAACTTAAAATGCTGCGATACTGTAAAAATTTTAGTAAGAAACCAATACAACAAATTGAAATTATACCAGGTAAGTTCAATAAATGATATTGTATTCTATCATAACATTAGCATGATGTCCTTTTCTATTTAGTTAAAATATTCATTGCATTATTTTTTCAGAGGACAAATTATTACTGTGTCTAACAGATAATTTGCTTTCATCTTATGATATAAATGGTGTCAATTTTCCTTTAGTGAAGACATTTTCGGACACAAAAGGGGCTTCGTTATTTGCACTTGATAACAAGGTAATTAACAAAATATCTTGTGTTTTATATAATTAGTGTTACACAAACATTTGCTGCGGGGACAATAAATATAGTTGTAATTAAAATTTTCAGTCGGCAACATCTATGACTGGTGAATCTAATTCAGTTGTTCACTTGTGTGTGGCTGTAAGAAGAAAATTGCAGCTTTACTATGGAAAGAATGGTGAATTCAAGAAACATCTGTTTGACTTTACAATACCAGATGTACCTAAAGTGATGGCCTGGGGCCAGCAGTATTTGTGCGTTGGATTTAAAGGCGAATACACATTTTTTGATGTAAGTTTCAGATATAAATGACAAATGAATATATTCCTAATTTTAATGTGTTTATACCCTTACTATTGTCAGGTTTTTTGTTCAATCATTTGATTTTAATAATATGAATTAAGTAGCTCAGAGAAAAATGGAAAGAAACAATGAATTCATAATATTAAAAGTGAATTACTTAAGTACTTCATTTTTAATATTATGTACCTATTACATTTTAAATGTTATAATTTATTAAACTGTGTATGTTATTATTGTAAGTAATATATCATAATATAAAGTCTTGTCTTGGGTTTTGTTATTGGCTATCAATAATGTATTGAGAAGATTGCAATTGAGAAAATTATTATTATATTTAAAGAAATGTTTCAGCTATCATCACACAATCCAAAGGAACTTTTTCCAACAAGTAGTTCAAAATCCTTAGAGCCTACCATAGCCAAATATACAGAGACATCATTCCTTCTGGGCAGAGACAATACTTCTGTTCTTGTAGAAGAAGCTAAAGAGGAAGCTATAGAAATAAAGAAAACTATAAAGTGGACTGACGCTCCTATTGCTGTTGGTAAGGAGAATAGAATAGTAGTTCTACTTATTTTAATACATATTTGTCTATGCTTTTATATAATTTTATTGATACCATGTTAAATTCATTGTTAATCAGTATTTTTTTATATTCTAATACAACAGAGTCAACAGAATAATGCTCTAGCTATAAAAACGTAAATTCAAGCTCTATTGAAGATTTATTATCAAACTAAGTTGTAAAATTTTATATGACATAATTTGTTTAAAAGAAAAAAGCCTATAAACAGCCTCATTATTTTTGTCAAAATATTACTTTATGAATAGATTTAATTAATTCACAATTGATTTCATTATTTCAGTGTGGGATGAACCCTTTATCTTGGGATTATTACAAGATAATGTGGTTGTTCAGACTGTTGAGCCACCATTATTCATTCAAACATTACCTGATTTGAACAAGGCAAGACTGATGTATAGGTAAGTATTCCTATTTATATTAGACATGCTAAATTGGCCTAGATGCTTGAATAAGTTTCATTTATATTGTTGGAAATGTAATAAAGTATTATCTTAATATATATAAATCTCGTGTCACAATGTTTGTCCTCAATGGACTCCTAAACCACTTAACCGATTATACTAAAATTCGCACACCATGTGCAGTTCGATCCAACTTGAGAGATAAGATAGTTTAAACATGTAGGTACCACGGGCGAAGCCGGGGCGGAAAGCTAGTATATTATAATAATACTGTCGTCAATTTATTTAAATTAATATAAATGTTACATTTCATGAGAATTGAGAAGTAACTATCAAACTAGGTTAGCAAGACTGTGATAGAACTTAGAAGCAATGATTTCTTGCAAATGTTGAAGTGTGTTTTGTTCAAGTAATAATTTGTAACATTTGTTCTATTTACTTTTTTTAGATATAAGCGAGGTTTAATATTCGTGTCTTCAGTAGGACAAGTGTGGTGTTTGAGCGCCGTGGATGTAACCGTTCAGAGACAACAACTGCTCAAGGATAAACACTTTCAGATAGCTATCGATTTAACGGTAATTAAACTCAAACTCAAACATTTATTTATTCAATTAGACTTCTTCTAGAAGCACTTTTGAAACGTCATAGGTACATATTTTTAACATTTACCACCAATTCGGAAAGCAGTATCTATGGAGAAGAATCGGCAAGAAACTCCATAGTTGCTCTTTTTAATCATGTCAGTTTTACATTTTAATTTTACAAATTACATATGTAACATCATAATTTATAGTGATATGCCAAAGAACTGTCCTGTGGTTTTTACGCGACAACCCTCCATGAGTTTTTATCGTCCATTATGTACCTATGCATATATTTACGTGCCTTCATGAGTATGAGTATGAATCATACTCAACATAAAAAATTATCTTATTTGCTATCTGGTGATTTTGTCTATAAAATTAAAATAATGTTTGCAGTTTCAGTATTATTTATAACATTAACATTTTATTCAGTAAAATAATGGACACTATTTATTTATTATAGTTTCTTAATTACTGTTATTCACAATTTATCTAAAGACGTCATTGTAACAAAATATTAATTAGTGTGATTTTATATTTACAATTACCAAAATATTATATACCTTGTCTGTACCTTGTACCACCAATCATGATGTAATATCAATACTACAGGAAAGTGGATATATGTATGTATATCCACTTTCCTGTAGTAATTTATATAAATTAGAGAACAGTTTTGATCAGTGTAGCGATAAAGTTGGTCGTTATTTTTTATTTTAATTCTCTTGTTGATAAAAATGTTTCATTTTAAAGTAAAAAAACGGCAAGCAAAAATAATTACTTTATTAAACGTAGGTGAATTGATCTTCTATCTTTTTTGGCGTTTTTTAGGTTGGGTTAATTAGATTGTAATTGTGTTTTTAATTATTTTGGTAATAAGTTACCTTTTTTTAAATTTATGTTATTACTATTCTATTGAGTGTTTTATATATTTGTGATTGGAACAGTTAAGATGTTGTTTCTGTATTTACTGTTACTTTACTACAACAAACCCTTTTTGTAGAATTTATCAGAATGTTCACCAGAAGAAAAGAAGCAAACCATACATTCCATTCAAATGCTATTCGCCTTGGAGCTATTCGACAATAAAGAATACTCGCAATCAATGAAAGAATTTATTAAATTAAACACAGACCCAGCAGACGTGATAAAACTATTCCCAGAGTTAGATAATAAATCTGGATCGGAAACCAAAGAGAAGAAATTAAAGGGGAAAGATCTCGAAAACGCTTTGAACGCGTTGATAGAATATTTAGTGGAGTTAAGGTCGAAGATAGGGAAGAATTCGGACGCTAGCGGGAGTAAAGATGAAACTTCTAGTCAACGGAATGTCACACAGCAGTTGGAGCTTATCGATACTACGCTTTTGAAATGCTATTTACAGGTACTGCTTTTCTTTTTCGAAAGTTCTGATGACTTTGGCTTATAAAGGTTGTAAATATTGAATTTAATTTTTTTAATTATTGGGTTTTAAATTATTTTTTTCAGACTAATGACGCGTTCGTTGCGCCTTTATTGCGTTTAAATAATTGTCGTTTAGAAGAAGCAGAAAAGACATTGCTCCAGCATGGAAAACATTCTGAGCTTATTATATTGTATCAGACTAAAGGGCAGCATACAAAAGCATTGCAATTATTACGTGAACAGGCTAAACAACCAGATTCTAGCTTAAAGGGATATCATAGAACTAAGAATTATTTACAACATTTAGGTGAGACTGAAAAAAAAAAATATTTACTTATTTTATTAATTTCAGTAAGAGTCCTAACACACGAACGGCAAGTTGTGAACGGCAGAGGTCGCAACTTGCCGTTCGTCTGATAGAACGCTATCGTATAATTGTATTATTATTTCGTTAGTGATTACTACTCATACAAAATAAATTCTTAAATTATTAATAACTAATAAGGTTTTGTGTTTGTAGTAAAAACTAAAAAGTCGTATTTTCATTGCAGTCAATAATGTCAATAATGCTCCCTTTTGCTATGTACCCTTAATTATTCATATGTTGATAATTAATTTAAAAATGTTTTTCCTTAACATATCAGGCGCAGAGCACATAAATCTAATATTCAAATTCTCCGACTGGATATTGAAAGAGCATCCCGAAGAGGGTCTCAAAATATTCACGGAAGACATTGTCGAAGTAGAAAACTTGCCCCGTCCAAGAGTTCTAGACTTTTTGCTTCGGGAACACGAACAACTAGTCATACCTTATCTAGAACATGTCATACATACGTGGAATGACACAAATGCAATATTCCATGACGCCTTAATTGGCATGTATAGAGAGAAGATCACTGATAAAAAAGCTAATTCGACTGAAGAGGAATTGCAGCATATAAAGGCGAAATTGGTTGCGTTTTTGGAGAAATCATTCAATTATACGCCAGAAAGAGTTATATTACACTTTCCTAATGATACACTGTTCGAAGAGAGAGCCATTATATTGGGAAAGCTCGGGAGGCATGAACAGGCGTTAGCCATTTATGTGCAAATACTTGGTATGTAGATAATTTTTTGTTATAAAAATAATATTAAATTTGAATGTTTTTAAATATTTGCGTAATTTAAACAAGTTACAAACAAAAACCGAAAAAAGATCAATGAAGATCAAGCATCCTTAAATAAATACAAAAAAAAAAACATCTTTATATTTACTGGATTGCATTTGTTTCCGCAATAGAAATGCATGCTTTAGTGAAATTATTATTGCAATAATATGTGTTATTATTAATTCTTTAAATTAATAAATTAAATTTACATAACATACATTTTATTTCAGGCGACGTCGAACGTGCAATACGCTACTGTGATAATGTATGGGAGAGATCGAACGATAAGAATTTAGACGTGTATGTTATACTAATGAGGATATTAATGAACCCCGAACAAACTACGCCGCTAACCGGACCGCTGGCCAATGTAACTAGACACCCGAATGCATCCGTACCTGACTTGGAGACAGCTCTAGGTATATTGGAGAAACATGCTGATAAAATATCACCGATTAAGGTCAGTTGTATTTATTGTAAACTAGCGGTCCGCCCCGGCTTCGCCCGTGGTACATGTTTACGTTTTCTCTACATAAGAACCATCCTCGTACTTCAAGGAATATAATAAAAAAAGAATTATCGAAATCGGTTCAGCCGTTCTCGAGTTATGCGCTTACCAACACATTTTGCGATTCATTTTTATATATAAGATAAGCGTAAATGTAAAAAGAGCTTTATACATTTGTGATGATAAATGAAGAATAGCTGCGTTCGTCGTATTTTTTTAAGTTTATATAAATATGTATTTGTAGCGGCTATTATAAAATGTTTCCATACTATATAATACATAGGGATATTTATTTCAAAATCTACAATTTGTCAAGAAAGTTAAATCAAGTCTTTTTTTAGCAAATGTAAATACATTTTGCCATTTACAACGTCTTACCTAGTTTTGTGACGCTTAAAACAATTGAATATGTAATGAAATATTTCTTTACATGAGCTTTTAATATTTTCCAGGCATTATCAGTATTACCCGATGGAGTGCCTCTGGGCAGACTAAAGAGTTTCTTAGAGAGTGCTCTAGACAGTCAACTCACGCTTAAGCGTAGGACACAAGTATTAAAAGGATTGTTGTATGCTGAACACACACAGGTTAGTATTATATTTTATAAAGCATCCTTTGTTGGACATTTATTTATCATCGTCATATTTTTACCTTCTAACCAAAGATTGAAAGAATTCAGACTAATTAAGTATTATTAATGTTGATTGCACATTTTCTTCATTGTTTTACTTCGATCAATAAAGAAAAATAATGCGTAAAATAGTAAGCAAAAATAATAATGTTGCGGATTAAAATTTTTTGCAAACTTGCTAGTCAAATTATAATGAAACGGTTTTTACAATCTTACGGCGACATATACATAATAAATACTAATATAAAATAATTACATTAGAACCTAATTATATGAACTTTAGTTTTTTATCTAATTGCAATGTCTTTCAAATGAATGATCAAATAAAATTATAATTTCTTTCAGGTACAAGAAATGAAACAATACCACGAGTCGAAAAGCATAGTAATCAACGACTACAACGTATGTCCCGTTTGTAAGAAACGGTTCGGCAACCAAAGCGCGTTTGTGCGCTATCCCAATGGAGATATTGTGCACTATTCCTGTAGATTTGATAAATAGTTTTTAGCACGAATTTTATATTTATATTAATAGGTAAAAATATTATACGGTCTTTTACAGGCATTATTTTACCACTATGGTAGATAAAGTGCTAGAAAATTTCCGTAATATACATTTTCAAACTCAAACAATTATTTATTCAATTTAACTTCATCTAGAAGCAATTTTGAATCGTCATTACATAGTTGACCATTACTGGTTCGGAAACTCAACTGAAGAAATGAAATTAAACTCTAGTTGCCCTTTTAAAATATTTTTTTTTGTATGAAAATACCTTTTTACAAATTTCAACCTTATTAAAAACCCTTACGGTATAACTTTTAAGTACCAGTAACACTTCTTTATCACTTTTTGATGACTGAACATGCGTTTGCCGTTTATCTACTATTTTAGTAAATCTATGTTTCAAAAAAAATTGAGCAAATAGACTTTACGTTGCATTGTGAAGCAAAATTAGTAATAAGTTATTTTATCAATGTGTACGGAAAGAAGCCTGTGTATATTCTGCCTTAGTATTTTCTATACCAATTAGTCATAGAAAATGTAGTGCGCTAGAAATTAAAAACATACTGTTTATCGGTTTCTCTTAGAGAAATCTCTTAGATACCTTTTTATAACACATACTATGAGCAGGTTTTTTTTAATCAAAGCTAGAATCAATAAATCTATTTTTAAACCAATGTTTAGTGCTTATTTCATTATTTATTAAGTATTATAAAAAAATATGAATGAGGTATGGTTCTTTCACGTTATTATGATTGTGAAAATTGAAATTGATTGAAATACGTAATCTATCATGTTTTTTAATGAGATATGAATTATTGATCATATTTTTTTAAATTACATAACTCATAGAATGGTAGCTATTATCGGATTCATTTTTATACAGTTACAAATTAACAATTGTACTTTCACGATCGTTACAGTGTCATCGTAAGATTATAAACGACGTTAGTTTACAATATAACTCGAAAGGTTATAAACTTTCGAAAAATTGTGAACTAATCCATTTACAATTAAACCCATTATTTTTCGTTAGTTTTAAATCTGTCCATAGCAAACCGGCAAAATGTGAACTGTCATTAAACATGCGACGGAACGCATCTAGCGCGCTGATTGGTCTAATATCATGTGGTATTGGTAAACTGACCAATCAAGGACGGTTCACAAATTTAATGCGTTATGGTTTGGTAAAGTTCACTTTTTTTGCGACAGTTTATGATCTCGCGAATTATATTGTAAACGGTGTTTATAATCTTACGGTGACACCATTTTCCTTTTTTTATATAAAATAATAAAACATCGTGCTTATGTGTAGATTTTGTTAAAAGTATTGATTTTCACTTAGCCATTAATATTAGGAACCAATGTACAGAGCATATTTGCTTATTTAATGTTTTAAATATGTATATCGCTTATTTTCATATTCACGTTAAAGTTATTGTATGTTAAAAATGATTATCGATTTAATAATAATATATGAGAAGAAAGTTTTGTACACAATATGGTTGTTTTATGTACCTTTCCCTTTCATGATAGAATGACTAATTAGCATTTATCCATGCATAATTTATATTTTTATTTCATTTCAATACGATACTTTTGCTATAATTCACTTCAGTCCTGTAGCTTTAATTTGCCTAAACGGCTTTTATGAGTTTAAAATTTATTTAAACGCAGACGACTTTCCGAACTTTATTTAAAAACAAATTACAGAACTAACTAAACGAGCAAAGCTATAGACTTGACTTGACTTTTTACATTGCTTAAAAATTTTAATGCATTTTAAAATAACACCACTTGATTAAACAATATGTTTCGAAAGGTAAAATAAACAATAATATTCTTAATTTCTTAATTTAAGTATTATGTATTTATATATTATTATTATAGATATGGTGATAATAATAGATTAGGAACGCAACACATTACAGGGGTTGCATTTCTCATTCCCTAAGTCAAGCTTTTATAAACTTTCTTAGATCACTCCCTCGAATCGTACCTATTTGAGCGGGTACCTAAAAGCTAAACAGCCCCCCCAGTCAAGTGGCTTTCTGTTAGCGTAGCGTTCAATAGAATAGACTACGAATGTATGAGATTGACGTAACGTTTATCTACAGCCTTACGTTTATCTACAGCCTACGTCAATCTCATACATTCGTAGTCTATTCTATTGATCGCTACGCTAACAGAAAGCCACTTGACTAGGGGGGCTGATATACGCAGCGTAGTAGCGTTAGCTACCTTTCCTAATTTTAATAAAAAAAAAAAATACAACAAGGCACTCGAGGCACATTTTTACGAAGTAGGTATTCGTTTAAAGTTTCATGCCAACTTTTTTCCGTAGACTCCTTTCATAACAGATTTCATAAAAAATACGTAGACCTAATATAATTATTATTTGTGGATTGTGACAATGCCAGCCCTTTTATAAGAAGTCTAATCGAATATAATTATGTTAGATATAGGTAGTTTGAGTTACATTATTAAACAATAAATAGGTACATTACATTTAATGCAAATTCATAAAATCATAAAAAATAAATTCTCTTTATCGTTTAATTTTCTCACCTGTTTATAGTTTATACACTCTATGTACTTTATCGTGACTCGGAATAAATGTTAAAATCACCGCTAATTAAATCATTGCGGAGCTGAGGTGTGATTGCCAAACTGGTTCTTGTTTTCCTTGTTATTTAAAATGTATGCCAACTGTTTAAATATGAATGACTGTATTGGTAAGCTTTTTTAAAAATAAAAACTTAAAAGTTTCGAAAGATTTTCGCTTATTGGCTTTAGAAAAGATCCTAAGGGTTGTTACTTGTTACCCACCTGTATCTAGAAATCATTTTTTTTTCGACCAAAGTTTTATATGGTGGTCTAAGTATGGTGGTTGGTAAGTATGTTTAGTTAAAAAGCAAAATCATTCTAAAAGCTATTTTAAATTTAAGCTTTCAACTCGAAAGCTTTTCACGCGCACTCTTTAAACACGAATCGGCAGATAATCTGTCTTCCAATCGAATCCATCAACGTGCTAGTTTGTTATAATCATATTCCGATACAGATTTTTATCAGTAGGAGCAATAATTATTCGTGTTAAGTGACGCAACCGTGACGTAGAGATGGACCGTCGTCGGCGCCGAAGTGGTGCGGCTTACGCGCCTCACTGCCGCACGCCTCTGTGGCCCAATGGATAAGGCATCGGCCTCCTAAGCCGAGGATTGTGGGTTCGAGTCCCACCAGAGGTAAATGGTGTATCTTTTTATTACGCATTTTTATTATTTTATGAAAATCTATGACTTTCATTTGTGCGGAAAAGGATAGTTTTTTGGTTAAAATATTTATTCATAAGAGTGATTTTTATTATTTAATAATCGATTAGTATTGAGAGAGATACAATACAACTCTTACATGCGTGTATTACAAGCATATATGTTAGAGGCACGCAATTGATTTATAATAATATAATTCCTTACCAACTAAGATACATATTTCTGAATTTTGATTTAATCTTTAATAAGACCTTTATTTAGGCAATAAACAAAAAAAAAACAATTGATTGATTTTGTAGTATTTACTTGCCCAGCAATTAATTTTTACTTACCTCGTTATGTTGTATGTTTGTTGAATCATCTTAAATTATTTTCAAAGCATTTTATTATATTAAAAGGATTATTATCTACATAATTTACATATTTACGGTAGGTAAACGCAACATTTTTTCATAAAGGAGTTGGGAAATAAAAACGAGTCTTTAAAATTATTTAATTTGGAAAATAGAGTCGATGTTTTGACTTTTAATTTTATTGTTCTTACGTTCTTACGTCTACTACTGAAGAAGTATAATAATTGAGTATATTTATCTTCACGGAAAATTCTTTCTAGCAGCTAAGTAAATGCATTTCCGCCACACCTTACCTATTTAATGTAAATTTTCGTTTAAATTTATGAAAATGGGTTTCTCTTTGTATACGGTACTTGATACTTCACTATATAGATTTTTTAATATTTATATGTAATATTGTAAAACTAAAGTAGGCGAAAGATTGTCTCTATCTTGGCTATCGATAGTACCTACTTGTTCTGATTTTCTAAAAACTAGAATCATGTAAATTATCGCTACGACGCTACTGTGGGCGCAGTTACTAACAATGGATTGATTGATAGATATAATACTTAGAATTTAAGAATTATCATTTTCTTTACCCACCCTATGAAACTGATAACAAATCAACCTGCCTTTCCAGAACTCATATGACACATACAATTACTCGATTTATTCGCATCGATAAAACTATTACCTTATTGACACCTTTGCGTTTATAAAAGTTCCATATCGCGGGGAAAGCTGTTAGATATGATAAGAGTTATAATTTTATTGATAACACAGTGAAGCATCGATCAGTCGATACTTGCGAGTCGATCCGGTGTCCGGGCTGACTAATACGGTTATTGGTTGAAATTATTACGCGGTTTTAAGGATTTGTTGATCGCAGATTATGAACTGTATCTAGTCGATAGTTTGGACATCACTAGTGTGTGAAGTGAGTGTATCATGAGAATGATGGGTGACAACGAAATGGGTTACGGCGACTACTACAACTACGACGGCGGCTGGTCCGTGATGCCGCAGGAGTACAACGTAGAGCCGGCCTGCCAGTACCGACAGCCACAAATCGAAGAGGACTATCGTTACAATACTTATGCGTGGGTATTTTTTGTTATTGTTTTCTAATCTTTATCCTACTGACTAGTAATCCACAAATTTATAGATAGGTATGTTCAATAGGTTCGTAATGTAAATTTCTCAATTTTTTATATTAAATGTCTAATTAGAAAATAAAAGTCGTAGTCCTAACTTTTAGACATTGCTTGGTCAGTTTAACATGATATTTGTTATCAGGTATAATAACAAATATCATGTTAAACTACCAAAACTAAGGAATTTTAGTAGTAGGTATTATTATCCGCCATAAAAGAAAATTCTGCTACTAAACTTGAAAATGAGATTCCAATAAGAGTCCTAATAAATTTTTACGCATTTTATTTTCGTCCAACTTTTTAAAATGGCAATTTTAAAGCGTAGACAGTAATTTTTCTTTTATATTTTACGAATTGCTGTAAGGACGATTAGACTGGGGTAGAAGCCTTTAAAAATAATGAAAAGATAAAAAAAATCGCAGTCGGATGAAACCCATTAGAAAAGGAGGGGAACATGATGAAAATAAAAGGAAAAATAAATTACGGTCAATCCGAGTTCGGGAAGTGGGAGGGGGGAGCTTTTAAGAGAAAAAAATGGTGTCTCTCGATTTCCGACAAAACTACAAGTCCTACAGAAAAAAGTTCAATGGCAAAGTTGTAGGTAATTAAAAGTTCTACAACTTTTGTATTCACAATTTTTTCACATAACCTCAAAATTTAGGTGAAAAATTTAAAAAACCAAGATTTTGGTCTTTTATTTTTATCTACTTCAAAATTTATTGTTTTTCTACGAAATTTGGTGGAAACTTACTTTATTATGTCCCAAATACACTGTAAATTAATTTGATTGAAAATATTTATTTTTTCGCCTTATTTTGAATTAATACCAAAAAAACAACCTAATTTTCAATCGAAAAGTCACCCGTCAAAATATCAGCTTTTTTCAAAAACTGGGGATGCCTTTTATTCATTGAAATCTCTACTTTCATATGGTGTAAAAAAAATAAACACCACTATAGTAAATGTTCTCAGGAAATGCATACAAACAGTGTGATAATGAGCTTTTACTAAATCAGGCACACTTCTCGAACTCTATATCTTCTCTTGTATCGGCTTTTCGGTAATATTTCAAAAGAAAAATAATTATCTGTTCTAAGTTTAATATTTTACAGCATATTCAAAAGCAAAATGATGTCGATAAAAACATTTCAGGTAGTTCGAGAAGTGTGCCTGATTTAGTAAAAGCTAATTTTCACACTGTTTGTATGCATTTCCTGAGAACATTTACTATGGTGGTGTTTATTTTTCTTTACACCATATGAAAGTAGAGATTTCAATGAATAAAAGGCACCCCAAGTTTTTGAAAAAAGCTGATATTTTGACGGGTGACTTTTCGATTGAAAATTAGGTTGTTTTTTTGGTATTAATTCAAAATAAGGCGAAAAAATAAATATTTTCAATCAAATAAATTACAGTGTATTTGGGACATAATAAAGTAAGTTTTCACCAAATTTCGTAGAAAAACAATAAATTTTGAAGTAGATAAAAATAAAAAACCAAAAACTTGGTTTTTTGAATTTTTCACCTAAATTTTGAGGTTATGTGAAAAAATTGTGAGTACAAAAGTTGTAGATCCTTTTATTACCTACAACTTTGCGATTGAACTTTTTTCCGTAGGACTTGTAGTTTTGTCGGAAATTGAGAGAGACCATTTTTTTCTCTTTAAAGCTCCCCCCTCCCACTTCCCGAACTCGGATTGACCGTAATTTATTTTTCCTTACATTTTTATCATATTCCCCTCCTTTTCTAATGGGTTTCATCCGACTGCGATTTTTTTTTGTTTCAAAAATTATCTACTCTAGTCTACGATGTACCTAATGGAAAATTACACCACCTAACAAATATTTCCAATATTCAAAACAAATCACGCTATCACACTTTTCAATGTGCAACTTGCCTCTATTAAAGCGTCGATACTATTTACGTCATTTCAATAAATTCATTTTCAACTAGATACTTCTAGATAAAAATTAAATGTGTTCTCATGTTTTGTTGAATCAATTATACCTAAGTAGACAAGTTTAGTATTAAGTGTATCGTTATAGTGCATACTTACCTACTAGTGCCTGAGCAACTACTGAAATCTTAAGATAAGTTGTACTTACTTTTAACATACACTTGTTATGAGTATAAGTGAGTCAGACATGAATCATTTCATTTTACAAATGGGTATTAAAGAATTTTATACAAATATTTATACCCATACTACCTAAACATTCTGAATTATTGTGAGCTTTTTGTCAAAGTTTATTTGCTGAATTTTCCCTTTATTTTTTTAATTTAACCAAGTAATAAAAAAAGTTCTCGACATTTCAGCATAAATTGATGAATTTTCGCTTGGAAGTCACTAGTCAGGTTGATCGGCTTCATTGCGTGCTCTACACCTATAGAGTTCCGTCGGCGGTGAGTCGTCGCGCTGAGTACCATCGAGCCATAATCCGTCAGCTGCTCTCTCTCCCATGCCTTCGTGAAGTCCTTAATTGGTTCGGAAGCCCTCTTCGTGGCCTGGCGTGCTTCTATCCATTTAAACCCACTGCGCCTAACCAGATTGCCGTAACGAAACGTTCTGAAAACCCATCGACTTTTACTCTCTACGTTTGCTTTTGCGAAAACATTTGAATTGGTAAAGTTTATTCGTCGTAAATTTCCTTTGAGCATCAAGTGTCGACTGACGTGAATATTCAGGGAGTTTAGTTTGTTTTTCGTCACGAATGCCACGGTTCATTAGGACTAGCTTTGTCGTCGGAATAACCTTGGTTTTTCTGATGTAGGGTAACTAAATGGTAAATTATGCAAAAAGTTCTTTTGCTATGAATTTTCATGGGTTTGTTTGTTGCAGAAAGCTAATAGAGCTCCGTAATTTGGTGATGGGGTAGTCTTTTTTTCCGTCGGTCGCCGGCGGTTGGTACGGATGGCGCGGTAATACAATATAATATACAACTTTTACACAAATTACTTTCCTATCGTGCCGTTTATCAGCCCCCATTATTTTACCATTAAGCATTGCAAATACGAAACGATCATCTTTATGAACGCGCCTAATGATACTTATAGTAGTTTTGTATACTTCTAAGCACAGACTAATAATAATATACTACGTATACAAACGCTTCTAAGTTATTATGAATTGTTCACGATAGACCTAATATATATTTGTTTAAAAAGATAGGTAATTGAAATTAAAGATTTAAGCACATATAATAGTATTAATCCTATGGATAAGTAATAGTATTAAGTATCTATTATTAGGTAGGTAAGTATTAATACTTATTTTCTATTTACAAACCTATCTAACAATTTATTGCAAGAGAATATTATCGCTAAACAATACACTATCACGGACTGAGTTTTAAAAAGTTAAATTGTACATCTGGCTGCAATCGTACTGATTAATAAAATTTGATTGAACCCACGGGCCTTCAAGCAGATGTTTTGGCTAAAAAGCGAAGACCCTTGTTATTCTTTTTTTATGTTAGTTTAATATCACATCATACATAAATATATCACTACGTAGGTAGTAATAAAAAGATTAATGACCCTTTTAAAATTTACTCAAGCAATGTATGTATGAGTTAGAAAGAAAAGGTCTACCACTGAATTTGCTAACATCACCACAAATAGGTATACACAATTACACATATTTATTATTAAGAGAGATTACAAGTAGATATATTTCCTATAGTTACACAGTATACGATATTATGATCTCTAACAGAAAAAATGTATCCCATGATAATTTCACCTTTCCTGCTAAAAATGATCTCATATAATATCTCATATCATGATTATAACAGGAAAGATGTACGTGTGAACAATAGCAGGCAGCGTAATGTTAAATCGAGCGCGCCCACGGTTGCGATGAGCCGTGAAGAGAGGGCGCTAGCACCTGCCGCGGTACCCTCACAAATCTGGCCCTCAGTTACCTCTCTATAGTACCTATATGTGGGATTAGCAGATACATCACGATTGATTTTAAGTTTCTTTGGTTGATATTTATATGGCGTTATGGATTACAAATCTCAGATGAAAATGTAATTCATGTCAAGTATATAGATAACTAGATTTCCGCCCGCGGCTTCGCCCGCGTTTTCAAAGGAAAACCCGCATAGTTCTCGTTCCCGTGGGATTTCCGGGATAAAACCTATTCTATGTGTTAATCCAAGTTACCCTCTATACCTATGTGTGCTAAATTTCATTGTAATCGGTTCAGTAGTTTTTACGTGAAAGAGTAACAAACATCCATACATCCATACTTACAAACTTTCGCCTTTATAATAGTAATAAAGAATTAAGATTAAGATTTCCTGAAAAATATGCAGAGAATTCATGTCAAATATTAAGACACTTTCGCGAAAATCGAGCAAAAAGCTAACAAATAAATCAATTGAATAAATATACGAGAACATGAAAATAAGAAGGTTTTTAGAATAAAAAAAATAATTTCATCACAGGAAAGCAATAGAATGTTCTTACCTTTTTTTTATTTTTATTACACAACAGTTTTCTTGTCAGTTGTCCTACGGAGCTACGGGGCGTCTCGCATCCGATCAACATAATTAAAGAGACTATTTTTTTTGGGACACAATTCAGGCACCAATACAGGCACCTATATAGATTAATATAGAGTAAGATTTGTCAACAATACATTGGGTCATATCTATTGTATTATCTGCTAAACATGCATTTACTTGCGGTATAGATAATATCGTCGATCGCGATGTTTCAAATAGATATTTAAAAAAAGGTATTTCTCAATAAGTCAATTAAACATTTGATGTTGGTGCATTGCACGCCACTTAGGGGATCGTTCCCAATGTACGTAATTGCCCTTTGTTGAGGGAATTCATTTTAAACGAATGCGTGCTTACAATAATCAGTTTACCATGCAAGTTAACATGCGCAATATGAATAGATACGATTATGCAGGCACAAATATTTGAAATCTATGCATTAATATTAGTATTGGTATATCATATTTAATTTGATTTGGAATATGTACAGAGTTATCACAGCATAACTGGTGTTCCGATTTCGCCCGTGTTGAGAACATAAATCTGATTATCTACGACGACAAATTTTTCAAAATCGGTCAAGTAGTTTGTGAATTTAATTTTACCGTTTTATCGAGTAACCATTCTTCACTAAAATATTTAAATAACAATTGATAATAATATCTATCGAATAGGTACGCATATTTTCTTTACACACTGTGCTACATCCGATATTCTGCCTAAGACAGTAGGTAATAGAGAGAAAAATGTTGTACCCATTTAAGTCATATGTGCCAGCGCTTTTCCAAGTAACATTGAATTATTATAAATACTAGCATTAAAATAATTTAAATAGTGTTTTTATTCTACGAGAAAAATAAGGTAATGGTAACAGGAAATATTTTTATTCATAATAAAACACATTATTTCCTAGAATATAATTTAATAAATTTTAGTTAATATTTTACTAACGGTGTAGTAACAACCGATATTTAGGATTTGCTAGAGATATCCAATACTTGATAAGCGTACCTATCTATACTAATGTTTGTAACTGTTTGTTTGAACGCGCTAATCTCGGGAACTACTGGTCCGATTTGAAAAATTCTTTCGGTGTTAGATAGCTCATTTATCGAGGAAGGCTATAGGCTATATATCATCACGCTACGACTAACAGGAGAGGAGCCACGGGAGTGAAACCGCGCGGAGCGGCTAGTTAATTATAAGTTGACTAGCAAACCCGGCGAACTCCGTTTCGCCACCAGATGGCTTCGTTTTATGTCACATTTCATTTTTTCCCGCTTTTCCGTTGAAATTTTTCGCGAATTTTCTTTGCTATAAACCTCACGGAGCCCGAGACCTTTCCAACGAATGCAAAACCGTGGAAATCGGTCCGTGCGTTCTGGAGATATAGCGTCAGGAAGGAAAACCCGACTTATTTTTATATAGTAGAGAAGAAGAAGATAGGTATGTTATTTTTATATCATCCTCATATTATTTCATAGATACCTATAAGGGTGATTTTTTTCCTTATTCTCCATTGCATCATAATTACTTTAATGTCTATAAATGAAGTCAATTTTCTACAAGTCTAGCGAAAAGATTTTTATTGGTAGACGATGATTAATCTAAGACTGCTTAGATTCTGAACAGAACTGTTTTACATGAAAAAGTTTCAGCAAGCAGATAGGTCCTTAGCCTAGGTATGTTAATATTTTTTATACAAAATCAAGTCTGTCCAATTCACAAAGGTTTTTTTTAACTAGTAATAACTAATACATAGGTACCTACATATGCAAAGGATTAATGGACACCTGCAACGTCTTAAGAATAACTACAGAATTTTTGTGGGAATAAGTATTTGAATTACATTCATTAGAAAAATAGAAGTCTGAGATTATTGGTAGGTACTTACATACAATTAATTTCAATTTTGTGATAATGAGATAAATACCTATTTATGCAATTTTATCTACCTACTATATTTTTGTTAATTAGATTAAACATGAAATTAAAAATAACGAAAAGAACAAAATTACTTTTTATTTATTGAGTTACCGTTGCGCATTGTTTTAACAAATTCTTATGAAAAAGTAAAAAATAAATAACCCAATATTTGACCCAAAGTTTCAAAAGATCACTAAATTGCATAATAAACATCATTTGGACACTTATAACAGGTAAGGTTACATAATTTCGTTGATATTGCGGTTCTTAAAGTGTATGTAAAATACTACGCGGTTTTGTAGAGTCGAGTATAGAGACATGCGTGTAAAATCGTTAGATATAATAGTACCTAATTATATGTAAATTATAATGATGTACCTATTTGTTAATAAAATTATCATCCATACAACAAGTACCGATATTTCGGCCTAATAAAAAAAATAGTCATATTGTCTCAAAAGCTTATCAGGTTCGGTTAAGTATTTTTTCAAATATAGATAGGTATACCTACCCATTTTTAATGTTCTGCATGCTTGTTTGTAAATCTGAACTAGTATGAAACTTTCAATTTTATTAAAAATGTATAATTTCAATGAAAACAAGAACATTATTAACAGATCCAGATAATGTTGTATTTACATAAAATATCTGTTTTAAATTATGCTTGTCAGAAACTGTTCAAACAAGTAATTATTGACATTCATTTAATATCAATTTTGCCGTCAAATCAGGCAATTTTTCAAATGTTTATTACAATTAAGTATTATATAGACTTAAATAAGAGCGGTTATTCAATGCTTATAATGAGCATAATAAGCTTAACTAAGTGCGAAAGAAAAACAATGGTCAAGCGCACACGTGCAAGTCATAAACTGATAACTTGAACTTAGCTTTCAGGTACAAGCTATTGTCTTTGTTAAGTGACAATACGCTAAGCACTTACACATGTTTTGGTTGCTATTTAAATTATTCAAACTGTTTGAACACCTGCAAAGGATTTTTGATTTTACTTTTTCCTAAAATTTTATATAAGTTATACATGTGTTTCATTGTGTTTTAAATACTGGCTATAATTGATATAGAAATTTTAGTTCAAAAATTATACGATTCATATTTTATACAAGGTTTTAGATGATTTTTATATTCTGATTTTTTAATTGGGTCGCAGCTCATATACCCAAATTTCCTCAGGTAGGTACCTAACGCTTAAACTGATATTTTTCACTGATATGAATGAAATATTTTTAATTAACTTTTTTATTACACCTTTAAACACTACAAAGAGAAATAAAATATACCTACGTGTTAACGTAATGTAGAAGCTCTACAAAATATAATAATAAAAAAAAATTATCAAAAAAATAAATTAGTTAACTATGTGGTCATATTATAATGAAAAATATTGTGTATTTATCAGATATAATTTATTTAAAAGTAACTATATAAAAATATAACCAAATGAATAAAAAAATGATCACTGTTAACGCTGTTGATATAAAAAACGCAAGCTTACACAGGCTTATTAAAGCACTCTAAATGAAAATCATTATCCGAGGCATTTAGAGCGGCGTCCATAACGAACCCGGCCTCAACAATGGGCTTAACGCGCGCACTCATTACAAAAGCGACATAACGTAACGTTCTACCTCGAAAGCTTCTCTATTCAAAGTGTATACTCCAGTTTTTTTAGCTAGTAAGGCTTTTGCTACGCGTTGATTGGCCGGGCGGGATACCGCCCAGCGCGTTCCGCCGCGCGATTGGTCGGCACGGATCGAGCACCCTCAAACTTAGCTGAGTAGGCTGTCGAGGCACGAGGGCGGCGCGGGGTCTTCACCCCGAGGACCACTCGAGGGTTGTTTAGTGCGGGTGCGACGTCGCGAGGCGTAGCACGTGTTCACGCGAGTGTGTTCTATCAGTTTCCAAAATTATTCCGAAAGCGAGTTCTCCCGGTCGGGAGATGAAGTGCGAGGAGGGTGAGAGCGAGCGGTCACCGCCGCCGCTGCTGCCGCCGGCGTCGCTGCTGGCCTGGAGCCCCATATTGCTGCCGCCATGGGGACCGGCCTTCTTGCCGGCGCTCTACCCGGCGGCTTTCCGGTCCGCTTTTCCCGGGTGAGCTGCAATTTCGAGATAAAATGTTACGCACTTGAAATAATTCGTGATTTTTTTGTGTTTGAAGTTGTAGTGAATATATATTTTTAAATCGAGGTAAATAAATATTTAAAGTAGGTATGTTTTACACTTTATATACCTATGCGTAAAATATTCGTAGGTTGGACCTAGTTATTTGCAATTTTTACAAGAAGCTGTAAGTGGAAACTTGTTTATGACGCACAATTTGTATTCACTCTACCTAATTGACAATAGAAAATTGAAGCTCTATAAATGTGGTCACAAAATAATTAAACTCTATATTTGTAGAATAGATTATCAATTACCTATGTAAATAGCTTAAAACACTGTCTCTACTTTTTTCACCTGTTTAGGTACATAAAATTTAAATTGAGCGATTCCTCAAACAGTGCTAATCCCAAATCGTGACAGACGACAGTTCGAAGGTACTCCCAGTGAGAGCTTGTTAATCATCATGTTTACAACCTGCCAAAGGCTGGTGCCGCCTTTTCATACCGTCACGTACGGGACCGCGGGAACTTTTCACGCGTACATGTAATTTTGATATTTTAATAGACATCCGACTGTTTGAGCTCTACAATTGTAAAGGCGACTCTTTTATGTAGGTCACGTTTTCTGGAGAGGTCCTCAGTTAACAATATGCGGTCGAATTGATACAATTTTTTGTGATCCTGTTTTCACACTTGTGACTCTGTTAAGCTAAAAAATAAATAGAAGTGTTTATTTTGGATTAGGTAAACGGAATTGTTAGTATTTTAAGCGCTAGCTTAGACGCTAGTCTAACATATGAAATTCCTACCTAATTACTTACGTGTAAATTATACAATGCTATTTTATCTAATGAAACCAATAAATTAAAAAAAGGCAAATAACTTAATAAAAATATAAGGTAACTTTATGATATGTAGATACTATTACTGAAATAATGATTACCAAAAATTAACAGATTCTTTAACTTATTAATAATTCTTTGGGAGATAAATATATGTTAACCTTTTTTAATAGTTATAAAAATATACTTTACGCGACTACCTAATAAACTAAAAATATACAACGGCTGTTCTTTATTGAATGTAGAGTCGAAATATCATTTAACATTTTATATAATATTATGTTCTACTATTTATACAATCCATACTAATATTATAAATGCGAAAGTAACTCTGTCTGTCTGTCTGTTACTCAATCACGCCTTAACTACTGAACCAATTTGCATGAAATTTGGTATAGAGATATTTTGATACCCGAGAAAGGACATAGGATAGGTTTTATCCCGGAAATCCTACGGGAACGGGTTTTTCTTTGAAAATGCGAGCGAAGCCGAGGGCGGAAAGCTAGTTAATTATATAATTAAAATGTGCTTTATAAAGTCAAATTCCTTTAGTTATAGTACCCGTATTAAAATTGTTACTGTGTGTGTCGAATTCGTATTATTAAAATATTTTATTTAGAGCGAAAATTATTTAAGAAACATACTCAACCCTTTCGTCTTGTTACAGATTGCTAGACAGTATGAAAATGCCGGGTCAGCGGCCAGGCTTTCAAATATCAGATATTCTGGGTTTGAACGAAGCGAAAGGTCTGGACACCCCCGCTCAGAGCTCGATTGGGTGTTCCCTGGACTTGCCGGCCTATCCACCTCCACAGCACAGCTACTCACATGAACTACTCAGGCATCATCAGCCTTGGTTGTCTTTGGATCAACACGATAGTGCAGGTAAAGATTCTAATAGTTTATTTCTTAAATAAGTATATACCTTTATCTGTTATAATGATTAAAAAGGTGGTAGTTAGCCTTTGTATTTTTTAAGAAATGAAAAGAAAGAGAAGTGGGCTACATTACCTATATGTAGAGTTAAATTGAATGATTTTTTTATAATAGGTATAATCTTTGGTTAGGTTTTTTATTTCGAGACCTTGGACCAAGAAGTGCTACTCTACAATCTTCAATAGAGTCACTTCAGAATAGAATAGAAAACTTAGAATTGATATTCACTTTGGTATAAAAAATTAACAAACACGTAAACGAACAAAAATTTGTCTTTAATAGCTGTATATTTATCATTTAGGGGTTCGTTTAAAAAGCAAAAATATAGTAATATAGTAGAAATCTTTAATTGAACGACTCTATCAGTGGTTTGTAACAGTATTATTATTCCTGTTTTCAAACCACCACGATGGTCTCAAACCGAATTTGATAAAATTCGCTCATATCACGTTTTACTACAAAGAGAAGCCGATAAAACAAGTATTACGAAATGACATTTATTATCCATTGACATAAATAAGATAAGATGTGACATCGGGAACAAGATTTGGATTCACACTTATAAAAATACTTCACCTAAAGTATTGAAATGCGATGAAAATTGCTTATTAAAATGCTGATAATATTATGTGCATCTAAGATAGGTGTTAGATAATAGAAATATGGATATCCACGTGCTTATATGTAAAATCGATAAACTCTTTACCATTAGTAGAGACGCGAATAACAAATGCATCCAATTCCAACAGTTATTAGTCACATTTGTGAACTCAAACCGATGAAGCAAATCCAAAATTAGCAATATTGTTCAAGTTATCGGTTACGCATATCTTCAATATTATCGCTCACATGTAGATATCCAACTAGACGAATTATCATACAAAAATATATTGACCCACTCCAAACTAATAGCTATTCGGTACTTCGGTAGCCGTGTTCGAGAGGCTGAGATTAATTTTTCAAATACTCCTCCAATGGAGTGCCTTCAGCCGCTAATCTGTAGTTGTCATTAATTATTTTTATCGCTTATCTAATATTTCGGCACTCGGTGTACACTTGATAGCTTGTACAATTCTTTAATCCGTGTATTCGTGATTGATTGTAAGTACCTACTGTGCATTTACAAGTAAAGTTCTGAATTATGTTGTTTTATTTCTAAGTATCGATAAATATCTATATTAAAACGAAGAACATAAATCTTCTATACCTACAAGGATTAACAGTAGAAACAGCAATCATTCATTTTTTACATCTAATTTTTGATGATGAAAGCTTATGTAGAGCTTTTTATAGAAGCTGAGGTTTCTCATAATTATAATATTTGTTTCCACAACTTAGAAAATTTATTTTTAAATATCTCCTTTTGGGTCGGTAAACCATCTTATTTACGTTCAAAGATTCGTAACTTGCAATACGCGATATTAATGAGTCCAAATACGCTAAACGGGGTGAGATCACGCCCTTATTTCTCCCGGGGCTACCAACTACGATTGTTTAACCTCAGCCGTGGGGTGCGACGTGGAACAAATTTGTCACCAATGGCTGATGCCCCGTAAGCAGCTGTCGGCTATCAATTACATTGTTTGCGGCTGTTAGGGGCCCCATTCGTTCATTATTTGATGGCGTTTAAACATTTTATTGCTTTTCATTGTCTAGTATTGATTCCGTATCTCCCTGGATGGTGATTTCGCATTATCAAAAGTTGATCGATGTTTCAGAGAGGGAGGGATGTTTTAAAGAATATTTGTTTCAAGAAAATTATTAATGTTGACAATTTACGGTTAGATAAATAGGTAGAGCTAAGCGTAATAAATTAAAACTTAATGATATAATGTAATATATTATATTATATATAATATATTAAATTTAATATATTTTCTTTCATAAATTTTGTGATTTCTAAAGTCAAACGTAATTCTAAGGAGTAGGTACTCCTTTTTTGGTTTGTAGATAGGTATCTATTTTAATAAGTTTTTGATGAGTTGCCATCTTGTAGATATCAAAGAAAAGCTTCGTTACAAGATAGGTCGCAAGCGATTGTTTAAGTACAGATCGTCGAACAATAGAGACAGCTGCTGGAGTTGGGTGTGGCTCCCCCTCCCCCCTCTCCCCCACTTAGCTTCCCCGACACGCCCAACCTCACTCCCGCCTCGCATTAACATATCCGTGTGAAAAAGCTTTCAATAACTGAGGGGTATACGAACAATGTTATATTTGCTGAGTTTTTTTTCTATATTCCATTATTTGTTCCCGAACGACCTCTAGTTACAGTTAAATAGGCCGACCCTTACAGATTAAGAGGAGATTTACTTGTGAGTGTTTAGAACTACATGTACTACAATTTTGTGTAGTGGGTTTAACGTTTGGAACATGACTGTGATTATCCCACGATTATTATTTTATATTTAGATCTATATTTCTCGTTATTATTAATTATTATACATACGTTTTTCTATATTTTTTGCTAATAAGTATTTCTGTTTGTCGTAGGAGTACTCGGACAACAAGCGAGCCCAGACAGCACTTCACGAGCTTCTGAACTCTCATACGTTGGACCATCAGCTACGTCCCCATCAACCGGGCGACACGACCACGACCATGATCACGACCACGACAACGATCACGATATCATTGATCACGACGATGACAACGACCACGATCAACCTCCAAACAACAACGGTGACCCTAGCTTAGTGCACAAGAAACGCAAGCGGCGTGTTTTATTTTCTAAGGCACAAACCTACGAGCTGGAGAGACGATTCAGACAACAGAGATACTTATCGGCGCCAGAACGAGAGCACCTAGCGAGTTTGATAAGATTGACGCCGACGCAAGTAAAAATATGGTTCCAAAACCATAGGTACAAGACAAAGAGGGCTGTCCAAGAAAAGGGGGCACATGACTTAAACGTCGGTGGCCTGAATTCACCGCGACGTGTCGCGGTTCCCGTCCTAGTTAAAGATGGAAGACCGTGCCTCGGTAAGCCAGATGGGTTGCCGCCGCTCGGGATGTCCCTGCCGCCCTACCAACCCATGCATCACCAGCCGCCGGTGACGGGCCATGCGCCGCAACCTAACGGATGCTGGTGGTGAATCAAACTAATGTCATTCCTGTGGAAACTAGTCGTTAATAATAGTGCATTCAGTTATATCCACGAAGCGATCGCATCGAATATTAGTATTCTTCGTATATAGAGTACCTACGTGGAAATGTATACGTGCCAATATTGCGCTTATCTATTTGACTCACGCAATTGGTTCATATGACAACTGATAAGTTAAAAGTTAACAGAGAAACGAATGGCATTGAATATGATATACCTACTTTGCTATCAACTGAATCTTCACTAACATTCCAAAATATTAAAAGAATAAAATCGTGTTAGGCATTATATCTCGAATACTAAAAAATATATACAAAAGTATTAAGATAATTTTTAATTAAGTTATTATTTGGAATATGACCCAGTATCACAATGTATCCTTCAATCACGTAAATATAGGTAGTATTATTGGTACCACCTAAAACTATTTAATAACCATTTTCAATTTCTCTTACAATTTCTGGTTTTCGGCAATTGATGAAAGTGTTAAATTTCTCAACATAATATATTGTGAAACGGGTCTATAAGGTATTATGAGTTCCTATTATTTTATTTAGAGTTATGGTACCTACTCTTCTCTATCTCGTGAAATTTTGTAACACGTTTGCGTCTGTTTCCTTATCTTACCTTTCAACACCATTTACGTACATACGATTATCTCTTTACGTACATAACATATTTGTATTTAATCTTAAAATTACTTTAAGTTATAGGTACATTCCATTACAGTATTTTGTAAATTTAGGTGTAAAGGTTATTAACGAAATGACCAGATTTTATCAGATTGCAATATTTAGACATAAGGTGCAGTATTATTATAGTTGATTTTTATGCCTAGAGTAGCTATTTATGTATATTCCAAAGAGAAGTATATTTATGAAAATGTAAACTGTAGTCAGTAGAAAGTGTAGTAAAAGTTGTATATTGTGTACATAATTTTATCGTGGGATTGTTTAAAATAACGTTAATAATTCTCGTGCTGATTATTGAAGTTAAATACCTACCCACACATGTCTTTGTAAAAAGTGTTAAATATAAATTATTACTATTGAGTATTAAAGTGATTGACATAAATAAGAGTGCTTTTATTCCAGTCCCTATCCAAATTATACCTATTTCAAGATTTTCAAGTTAGCTTAAAGTTTTGCCATGTTTACCTATATTTCGCCGTTATGGTTATGATTTACCTAGTCAGATCCGACTAATATTTACGGATAAGATTTTTTAATAGTAGAAAATAAGCTAGAAGAGTATTAAAGATTTAATAATATCAAATATCGACAAAACACAGCAATTAATGCCGCTTTATTTGCAATTTCCTGTATTTTGCGTATAAACATAACACGTAAGCAAAACCATCATAGGTACTCTTTATATTTCACACTATTTCGCAAACGTTTGCTTATAGATACACACATACAGTACACACAGTACAGATAGATGATATACATATAAATGTATTAGCTCACAACAAATTGGAGCGAGGTGTAGTTGACCATTGTTTACCGGTTAAATATTTGCCGGTACAATCTAATCGCGGGCTGCCGATGAGATAGCCGCGACCCGATTACTGACATACTTGTTCGATACCTAACTTGTTTTCTTTACACCTGTATTTGCCCGTGAATATACCTTATAGAAAGATGCATATCCCATAGATGTAGAGATCTATTTACGTGAATAAATGGTTTGAATGGGAACGAAGGTATGCACTTTATTGTGCTACGAAAGAGCTACAGATTTATTGGCTATATTGTTTTATTTCATCGTAGTTTGACATACTTTGGACTTTATACCTTCAAATAATTTAAAAGAAATAGGTAAAGAATGAGAGGGAAAGATCATAATATTATCTATTAGATACATTTTACCAACTGTGATTTTACCATGGCGCCGTCAATAACTTGTTAGGAATTATTATTAACTGTAAAGTGACAATAATAAGGTAAATATACCTACTTTATTCTAAAGCTATTATTAATTTAAACATATAATCTATCGTGCAACATAAATAATGTCTTACTTAATTAGATACTATTATGGTTTCTAATGTAGAAGCCAAAAATGTTTTTTTAGCTTCAAAGGTTTTTTCAGCAATTAAAGGGAATCTCAGTTGGTAGAAAGTTTATGTCTATCTAAAAAAAACGCATACATTGAATCTGCATGGAAAAAATTATAATGATAATCTACACTTATATTATAAAGCTGAAGAGTTTGTTTGTTTGATTGACCGCGCTAATCTCAGGAACTTCAGGTCCGATTTGAAAAATTGTTTTGATGTTAGATAGCCCATTTATCGAGGAAGGCTATAGGATATATATCATCACGCCAAGACCAACAGGAGCGGAGCCACGCGGGTGAAACCGCGGAGCGCAGCTAGTTAAGAATAAAGTAGCGCAGGCAGCTAGGCATATCTATTTTTTAAGTATGTATTTAATGCATACCTACCTATCATAAGCACCACAATCATGAAAATCACTTACTTGACATAGATATAATGCTTACTTATTTCTTTTTCATATAATAAATACGTGGGCACGTCGATACGTAGGTTTTCTCTACATCCTATGTAGTAGGCTCTATTAAAAATTTTTTATCAACCCATCACAATAAATACAAAATGTAAATATTTCAAGACTTGTTGATACTATAGTATTAATCTTCAGGTTATATTTGTTATTTCTAATTCACGGAATAAGTGATTTTGCTACCTACTTACTGGCTTTATAAAGGCGTGTACAATTTCGATAAATACCTACTTTAACAAAGGACAAACGCCTCCGCGTTTGATTGAGGGCCATTCAACAAAGCGATGTCGCCGTTATTAAATAAATAACTAGACGATATACAAAGGCGTAGACGTCGGTAGTTCGACAATAGGCAAACAAACTGAGAATTAATTTCAATGAATGAAGAAAACGCCTTCGATTCAGTTGCAAAAGAGTCGGTTGAAAAGGGCGAGTGTTAGCCGACGGTAAGCCGATTAGCTCGATACACAACAAATACAGCCTTTCGGCAGCTCGCAGATACACGTGAATGTGTGTGACAAATAAATATTGGGCTTCTGTTAATACGCACCAATTAAACAAGAATAGAAATAAACTATGTATCACTGTGGTATTAGGTAGTTGTGTTTCCAAATCTATCCAGGTCCTTATTAGAGGATATTTCCTATTTCTCTTCATTTTACCGAAATCCAGTGATCATGTTTAGGTAATCTTAAATACTCATATTGTTTCGTTTTATGAAGTCACACATAAAATATGTTATCATTTTTTAACACTGAAAATTTTTTTGATAGAACTAAATAGTAGTTATCAAACATCAAGAGCATTCAAAAGATCGAAATTATAAAGCTTAAACAAAAGTTTAGTTCTAATCACTTTAGAGTTTAGACCATCCTTTTTATACCGAGCATTTATGACAAAGCATATTATAGCCATAACTTTGTGTTAGAAGTAACATCGAATACAAATTACACTGTAAATAAACTAATAAAGAACCTTCACACTGACACATAGAGTTACATTTTGAAAAGCTGTCCGAGCGCTACACATTGTTGGTAGTGGTCGAGGGTTGTATCGATTCTTAAAACATCCATAAAGATTATCAGTCTTATCGTTAACACACATGGTATATTTTTGTGTGAACACGAGGTGGTAAATGAAACAATATTGTTGGTGAGGCAATATCGTTATGATGGACGAGCGCGTGTATGGTCAGTGTGCAATAGAGTTGAAACATGATAACGAGACCTCGCGCATTCGTTGTTATGCCTCCTTATCTTCTGAGTTGTGCATCGATTAAAAGATCATGCCTTAGGGCTAGTTCTTAGAATAGATTTGTCATCCCGGAAGTAGCTTACTAGCTTGTAATAATATTAAACGCTTAGGAATAATTCAATTCAATGAATCACATCACTATTCAAGACTATTTTAAAACTGTCACTAGTAGAGTCAAGTAGAGTTACAGTTACAGTACATCCAAAAAATATTTAAGTTTTAGAGTTCAAATAATATTTAAATTGTACATAATCACAATGAAACAGGAAAAAAAGTAATGCTGTAGCATTATTATTGTATGCCATCATTAAAGTTGACATAACGTTCTAAAAATGCAAAACCGAACTTACAGCTTAATTAACTAATTCACACGTCTCGTTAAAGTCAGAACACGTGTATGCCTAACATTTACAACGTGTATATTCGCTATGTATAATCCATTAAGTAAATCAAACTCGCGGTACGACGTTGAAGAGCGTGGTAGGGGCTTAGCAGCACGCGCTAGAACGATTTAGCGGCTAACCTAGCAGTTACCACCCGCGATTTATTGCTTCTACTAATAAACACGTTTACAATGTGGATCGCTTAATATTGCTTGGATTTAATGGAAATCGACTGCTATGAAAAGCACCGAATTTTAGTCGGCTGATTTTATTTTGTTATGATAATTGATATTTATATATTGCTAACATTTTTAATAGCATTTAAATGCAATTACTTAATATTTTTAGAAGTGTAAGAGCATATTGATAATAATGTTTAAGTTTAGGTTTAAGGAACTGTTACGATAGATGCTACATAAGCGATCTCTGGAATATAAAGCCAGCCTTATTTTTTCTTTTTACCTAATAGTTTACCTAATAGTTACAGTTACATAACTGTAACCACCTAATAGTTACAGTTACATAACTGTAACTATTAGGTAAAATAATGTAGACATCTAAGTAAGTAACAAATATTTAAATGTTTAGATACATTTTAAAGAATATTAAACAGGTTACATTTAAACTGTTACCTAGAGGAAACAATCGCAATAAAACAAGAATGTTTTTTCCCTTATTTATTTCCCTGAAGAATATTTTACAGTTTGATAAATTTCAGGTCACATTGTGTCACCTTGGCGCGAAGGCTAGAGTTTATGAAGCGAACGCTAATATCTCAGGAACGCGTTACCAGACCCGATACGAAGGAAAATATTTTAGTTTTTCTATTTGTATCGCACAGCCATTTTTCACGCGGCAGCTACGACGCACAGACATAAAGGTTTACGACAGGCCGTCATATTTATGGCGCCGGTATTGTGATGTATTTTTTTGTTGCTCGCATTAGGTTTTATCTGACTTTCCGCTAAATCAAGTAGCAACTGGCCGGTGTCAGGAAATACCCTCGCATAGATCATCGTTGGCGGATATGAACATTTTGGGGTTACGCGCGGGTTCCGTAGGGTGATGCGATCATTTGTCTTTGCGCTGGATAACAAGGTTATGTTTGGGAATATTGAAACACCAATATTATTGCGCGATGACATAGAAAATTCTCAACTTGCATTTACATATTTTACTTACTTCATACAATTGAAGACCTACAACAAAAATAAAGTTTTGTTTTAGTATATCTATATCCATAGATAAATTTGAGATGATTTGCTAAGTTGTTTAAATTCCTACACTATTATAAAAACACAAATTATCATTTCTATAAAAAATACAGATGAAACAAGGACTGCTGATTGAAATATCAGTCCTAAAATAAAAAAATAAAAAACTATTATTACCTAAAAAGCTCTACATCCACTAAATTATACTGTCTACGAAAATATCGAATTAATCAAAAGCAAGTTTTAGTTCAATGTAGTAAGGAATAAATCTTCCATTGTCAGGGCTGTATCAACGCATATTCTGATTAAGTTATCTCGCGCCCTTTTTTCGGTAAAAAAAGGAAAATGAATAGTGCGGGGCGGAAATATTAGCTAGTAACGGCATTTCCGCACAATAAATCGCCGTCCAATCAATGGAAACTCATCGTACGCCACCGTATATCTCTATTAATGCCGTACTTTATTTTATTGGACTTTTTTATCGGCTGCATTATCATCGTTTTGTCTAATTGTCTGGTATTTATAGCAATAATTTATTAGTTTCTTTACGGTCTTTCTTATGCCACTCTACGTTGAAAGCAAAAGTTTTTTAACAAAAACCAACGACGGATTATCTTTTTTGCACATAAATTATAGATGTTAAAAAAGTAGTCCATACAATATTTCAATGGGTACTATACCTTATGTTTAAAATGTTTAAAATTATTTTGATGATTTAATCACAGAATACATAATAGTAGCTAAACGCATTTAACTTTAAATATTCCCACAGAATATTCCATTATTTCATTTTTAAAAAGAAAGTTTGTCAATCGCTTTCTTCTTAAAAATAATCCTAGTTTAAGTAGATATATAGTTTATAATAAATAATAATAAAAAACACTTTATTGTACAATGCACAGATATACAATACAATAATATACAAAAAGAATCTTCACCGTACAAATTGGCGGCCTTATCGCTTTGAAGCGATTTCTTCCAGGCAACCTTGGGATATAGGAAAATGAAAAGATTGAAAAAGGTAGATAGTGCATATACGAGGAGTGAATACAAATAAATATAATAGATATGAGTAAGTTATAAAATTACATATAACATAAGAAAGAAAGAAAACGTGCAGAAGAGGATATATAAAAATTTCAAGTAGAGAAATAGGTAAAACAGAACAGATACAGAATGACTATGAGGACAGATAAGACAGTTTATGTATTTATTAACTATTTAATGTATAATCTATACTAATATTATAAATGCGAAAGTAACTCTGTCTGTCTGTCTGTTAGTTGTTACCACGTTGTTATACTCAATCACGCCTAAACTACTGAACCAATTTGCATGAAATTTGGTATGGAGATATTTTGATACCCGAAATAAGACATAGGCTACTTTTTATTGCGAAATATGTACCACGGGCAAAGCCGGGGCTGACCACTAGTAATGTATAATAATGTATTATATTTAATGTAGTTATTAACTATTTAGAAACATAAAAACAAAACAATCTCCAAGGCAAGGTAAACAAATAATCAAAAGAGGTTTGTTATAAAGTTTTTAACAGAACATGGGGAGGAAGGTGGTACGTTACCTTTCCTATTTCGTTATCTGCAGGGGCAGCTAAATCAGAAAATCGATATCAGTGAACGCGACGTTATTACTTGGAGCTTGTCGGTTGTCTGTTCCATTTAAAAGTTTCCTTATCCACGAAGTATAAAGAAGATAAAACAGAAGTATAAATGCGATGTATTCGGTATTAAGAATAACATGAGATAATGTCTCGGAAAACTACATGAATTAAAATTCAATTTATAGTGTTATAAATTTTAAGAGACTATTCCTATACTTTTTACAATAAAATAAATTAAAACATGACACATGAGCTTTTAGGAGAACAATCCCAAGGCTGTGTTTCAAGTATCCAATAGTAGCAAAATGGTCAAAATTATGGAACGGAATGAATGAGCTTATATCGCACCTGGATGATCGAATTTTTAATTGTTCAGCTATAATATATTTTTGAAAATAATAAGTCCGTGGTCGTTTCGTTATCGTCGACTTCCCGCAACTCAGACAGGAAGATTGGAATTGAGACATCAATATCCACGCGTTTCCGGTTGTGGTAATAACTGCGCCCCGCTGATTGTTGTGAAAGAACTGTCAAACTTTCAATTAATGGGTCACAGATAAAATATCACGATGACCACCTACGACCATAGAGTATTTATGGTTAACCGCTGGATGTTTAATTGTATCTTTAAATTAGGTGAACAGATAAATAGTGAAGAGATTTAAAGCTTTTTCAATATATGGCACGAGTTGACTCGAAGTATGTACTCTAAAGAAGTACCTACGTGATTTTGTTCGACCACCGTGTCGGGAAGGTGATTCAGCAGGCGACTAATGGTCATTTAGTTTGTTGGGACATGATTAATTATCCTTATCAATACGCGCCCAAACCGAGCAGGCTGATGGCTCAATGATGAGAGCTGATGTTGTGATTACGGAATTAAGTTATGGTGGATATGGCACGATGAATTTAGAAAGTTTAAAGTTAGTTAATACTTTGTAATTATATTTTACGTAGGTATTCTGGTACAAAATACTTGTATCATGTTTAGTATTAGATAAAACAGCACAGATATTTTCTCTATATACGTCAATTGTATAAATATTATCTATTTAATACTATTATGTCAACCCTATATAATAATAACAGTAGAAACGGTTGCCTTCCATTATCAACATTTACCAGATATCAATCTTAGAACAAAGCCTTATGCCAAATTATGAATTATTGTATATGTAGTTCGAATTTATCATCGTTTATAGAAAAATATCCTAAATCGGCCCAAATTTTTTGTTACTAGGTAGTTTATCAAAAGGGATAGATGACCGGTAAGAATTGCAAGGAACGGGCAAATTCGATGACCACAGGGGGTCAAGTCTGCTCACAAAAGCAATTTATTCGCCTTTCACTTTTATTTTGTAACATATTAAAAGATTTGGATTAACTTTTTTGTTTGTATGAAGCCTACCATACACGCTCTTATAACATTTTTTTACTGAAATATAAGTAAAAAAAATAAAGTCATTTTATGTTGCGTTAATAAAATTAATATAAAATAAATTTAACTAAAAAAGAAACAAAAAATATATAGGTAAATAATGGAATAACACGCAAGAACCATCATTTCTTTCTTAATTCATGGTAGGTACATTCATATATTCCAACAAAACATTTCTTGATTATTATAAAAATAAACTAAATTACGTTAATCCCTTCACCGTTTGTCTATTTCTTTGAAATTCGGAAGCCGAATTGAAGAGCCTTTTAGATAGCTCCGTGTAGGCACTGTTCATAATTGGTTCCTTTATATCCGAGGCCACCGGAAAGGAGACCCACGTCAATGTATCGCGCCTTTTAAAGGATTTGGAATTGTGAAATAGCTGGATATTTATGTGTCCAACTTCGGTCGCAGCCAGACAGTTTGTCGCCGAAATATTGCCAAAAAAATACCGCGGGATCTTCGCAATTAAACACATTTTTTATAAACGTTCAATATTATATTATTCCCTAGTTATTATTATCTGTATTAAAAAGTGCGTAGTCATGAAATCTTTGCGTATGTAGAGTAGAGGTAGGATAGTTAGGTATTTAGTAGGTAGTTACACGCTTAAAGCCTTCGTAAGGGGACGTTGATATAATTTTGATAAGAAACACTGATTTTATCTACACTTTGAAGTACTTTTACAATATTTATAGATAATAAACAATATTGATAGTAATGATATAGTCTATCTATTTGTATTGTTTGATAACATTAAGTATTGCTATGATTAGTATATCTAATTGGCAATCGCACTGATTAGGTAAAGACTGCAGTCTGATTATTTGACGCCACCTTGATTACGTATGGCAATATTTTCCGTTTTCCAAGGCAATAATTATTATTATCTATCAAATTGTTCTAGATTAAAGCTTAGAAGGTTGGATTTAAATTTGAAATAGACATACAATGAATTAAGTATACTTCAACATAGGGCTTCCATTGAATTTAAATGGCCGTATTACATGTTTACGGTGCAATAACAATAAAATAATATTTGTGCCTAATCTCACGCGACAGTAACATTCACTTCAATAGACTCACCGACTGGAGGCACATTTTGGTTTGAATTCATTCACTAAAGGCGTTCGATCATGTGATTTGTTATTGGGTACAAAATTGCAACGTTTTATAGATATCTTTTCTATTTCTTTAGCTATTTCAAGTCCGTTTTATGCAACGGTGTAAAAGCGTGAAATTGATTGGGCCCACGGTATTCGTGCAAACGGAAGTTTCTGCCCAATCCTTCATTCACGAAATTCATTCATAAAATATTACAACTTAGGTCGTAGTAAGGATCGCGCAGGTAGATTTTTTGTTTACGATGACCATTTCATATTTTACGCATTCATTCATGTTGTATCTATGATTGAGTGAAAAAATAATTCAATTATTGTCCAAGGAAATGTTGCAAAAATATCGACGCAACATACCTAAGGAGGTATTATGAAAATTATAAAAGCTATGTAAAACATAAAGTATATACGGATCTCTGATCTTATGATTTCAATAAGTTTTATATCTACCGGTAACGGATCACATTTACACGCGAAGAATCATACAAGTCTATTTATGAAAATGAATGATGCCTATGGTATTTATCTAAGGTTAGTGTAGACGACAGAAGTTACAAGTTTACATTTCTATTGCTTGAGCCATCGTTCAAAATATCGCTCTTTTTTGACTGGTTAGAAAATAGTTCAATTAATCTTTCCATCAAAATTAAAGCGGGTAACATTTAGCAAATGCGTATTCAAATTCACCAATCATCCTATTGTCTCTGATTCAATGACTCATTGAGAGTCGAGATGAATGATTCCTCAAAAGTCCCATTCAAGCGAATCAAAGAGTCACTTTAAACACTACATTGAATGGAGTGTTTAGTACTACGAGTGTTTTACAACGGAAAAAAATATAAGTCAGGTAGGATCCGGATGCGAATGTGATGCTAGCTCAGTTCCCACGATGGACTACGGACAGTTATTATGTTTTATGAAGTGACGATTTCAACACTTGTCCATTTTCATTGTTTGTGGAAAGGACCGCTCGTTAGACAAAGCGCCACATGGTTAGAGGTAATTTGAAATAGTTTATACTTTTGCGACAAAGAAATGTTCATTATTTTAGAAGAGCTAGTCTTTGGACGTTTATTGTTTTATTAATTTACTATATCGTTGAAACCAAGGTTACAAATAAAAATTAAACTATATTTACTTGTAAACGGCTGTTAGGCATATACTTATATACGTATTTTACACTCATAATATTATTGCAGGCAACATAGACTACTTTAAAACGCTACAGATTTGAACTCTAGTAATATTTTATTTTATATATTTTACTATCTACTTTTAATTACATAATATGGTCTAGGTATGTCCATTTGACGAATAAAGTAATGTAAGATGTAAGTCAACCAATAGGAAATGGAGAGTTAACAATCAAATAAATTTTAATTTCATTACATTCATTCTTAAAGTTATAATCAAATATCTGAATACAGAGCTAATTTAATTTCATTAATGTAGAGACCACGTAGAGTCGACTCATATTATACAATAGATAGATACCTATAGGTACAGTTTAGTAGTAAATTTTAAATTTTATTTACTTAATTCAATAGTTAGTAATGCTTTTTAATTGTTTTACATTTAATATAAATATATACCTAGGTATGTCCTATAATGAGTAGGTAGAGCACGTAATTTCAAAATATTCTACTGATTAACGATTTGTACTTGTTATTGTTATATTTCCTATATCCGTACGGAAGTGATTGAGTATAGCCGGTGTGCTACTACAATGGATGACCACCCAAAGCGACGTAACGAGCAGCTCTGAGTAGAAAATGTATGGCAACAAGAAAGTAGCCGCAACGTAGAACGACACAAAAAATATTGAAAATTTTAAATATTAATATTTCTTGCGACGATATGCTATCTATCGTAGGTTATGAATTATTATCAATTATTTAATAACATGATTAAGAAATTAATTTTTATTATTTAATTTTTGTAAATGTACTTTAGTAATATTCGACCAACGTTAAATTATTATCCCAATAATAAAAAGTGAAAACTATTAAATTATTGAATAACACCATTATAATTATCTAACAGTTTGCTCAATAGCGAACGATACAAAGCGTGCCAAAATTTCTTCGGCCTTCGCCTTAATACGCTGTTCTCGTTTTCCGACGGTCAAATTATTTATAAGTTTTTACAATCAATTTGCATACCAGACGTGCCGAAAACAAAGACTTAAAAAATTTTTCGTACGTAAACCTAGTGATTACGAAAATAATTTCAACATTAAAAAATGTGTAAAATTTACAATAATTTTTCGTTACTTTCGTACAGCTATACAAACACAGTAAGAATGCTAGTTAAGTCCATTTGTCATACTTTTAATTCGAGCCCACGTTAGGGTATTGTGAACAGGCGTTATTCTGTAAACGCTTCTCATTATAAACCCACACTTTGTATAAAAATATGTGCTCGAGTATAAAGGTAAACATTGATTTTTTCAAATGCCCAGAGAGAATACATGTTTGGGATGCCACTGACAGATGGACAAAGGCACAATGAGAGATGTTCCGTGAATGGCGACCGCACACTCTGCGTACGCATTGCAGTCTTAAGTATACTGATGAATTATTGCAATGACTGTTGTAAAAATATACGACGAGTTTCTGAAGGACTGCTTATGTTTTTGCAGAAACTATGATTATCTATACTTATATCAGTTTTTTATCTGCTTATTAAAACGTGTTAAAAATTTGATAATTATTAACTTTTATTAACTACTTACCTATGTTATTTTTATGATTGACATATGTATCTCAAAAGAAAAATTTTAATGCTACAAACAAAAAGTATTTTTAAATTAACAGAACCATAATAGGCAGTAAAGATTTTCTATCATTTTTTAAATTCAGGTTTCACACGGTTTAAATTTAGAAAAATAAAGGATTAATTTCTATAAGACATTTAAAAAAAATATGTCCTATATTCTCAAAAAATAAACCAAAAGATATCAATATGTATTGTTTTCTTTAACTAAAGATAGTCGGTAATTTTAAACGTGGCCCCCTCGCTGTCTGCTATATTCCAAAAATAGGTTTTTTCATTGACAATTGTGGTCAGCAATAAAGATCATCACACCCACTTCTGACTGATGGTTCTCCGCCCATCACGTGCTGTATTTTATTGAGCTTTACAGAAAAACCGCATTGTTGGCACATGATTAATATAGGCACGTAGATGAGGGACATAATTGCAAAAGCAATGAAAAAGTGTTGAATTACAGCAACTGAAAACTATGCAATATTCAGTTTTAAGAATACGTTACAATACCTATTTAGTCATGCGCTTCAAACGAACTTGCACTTCTTCTGTGTATCAAAATTTTTAAACGTTTTATTAAATACTGGTAGCTTAATTCCCGGTTTCGCCCGGGTTGCATTAGGATAATAAAATAAGGCCTATGATTCTCGGCAAAGATGTTAGATGCGATGATGGTTTCTAACGGTAAAGAATTTTTTTAAATCGTAATGCAGTTTTTTCATGAAATCGTACAAACAATAAATTCATTGAAATTATATAAAATAGAACAAAAGAAAAATAATGCAGTCCCTCCCTATTTCTGTTATTTCTTATTACAGCTAGTTATCACTGAGTAATGTAAATTGTTTGCGTGTGCGCTTTTTTATACTTCCACGCCTAAATTTAAATTTCGGGTACATTTTCACCAGCATTTAAGTATCTAGTTTTAAAAATATTAAAATAACAAAGCATCACAAATGTGTTTTTTTCACCTTCACAACAAATTAAATCATTATGGCAAGATTAAATGCTGTAATTCATTTTCATTCTGCTTACCAGAAATCTGTTTTTTGTCTTATAAACTAGGGACATGTCGGTGAATCATCCAACTTTCTTAACGACATGAACTAAGTTTTCTCTACTAGCAAAGAAAACTAATTTAACGAACTATTGTACTTAGTTCATAAGAAATTAAAATAGGCATTTCTCGTTCATAACATAAATCATTCTTTTATTGAAAAAAAATCCTATCTATCTAATTTCACGAAGACTTTACAGACGTAACCTAGACAGGCATTATCAAATAGTAAATACCTAGTTATATAATCTGTAAAAAAATATTAAATTTAAATATGTTTAAAATAGAACCAGCCATAAGTATATATATATTTTAACAGTCCGGGAAAGGAGTGGCTGGTGTCAAAAGGCGACACAAAAAAGAAGCGAGTCTTATCATAATCCTAAATGCAAATTCAAGCTTTGACTGCTACTGAGAAATTTTATGTGGAAAGACCCAATTATACAATAGCTTGGCCACAGAAAATCCAAACTCTACGCAAATCTGATGTACGTGTTATCTTTGCAAATATTCAGTAATTGATACCATACGAAACATACATAAAATAAACGTACATAAATAACGAAATTAAAAGAAAAACGTATTACTTTTGAACTGATTGAACGGAAAATTAACGTTGTTTTTCGCGTCGACTTTGCTGATCTCACAAAGCCCTGAAAATCCATTTCGAGTAAATTGAAATTGGAAAGGGACGGCATGATTAGCTGAAAAGCGTCTTATGTATCGGTGAGAGGAAGACAAAAACAATGGGAGTGAGAGCTCAATAACGAGCCAGCCAAGGGTTAGCGTTTCTCTTGGAGCTTCGGAGCGCAATATGTGAAGATTTATGTATTTCTGTATGTACGGGGAATATAAGACGAAGGCTTGAGCAACTTGTATTCATTGGCTAGATTTTTGTGTGTTATTGCTCCCTTGTTAATGTTCTTAGATGATGAGAATTTGTTTTTGACCTAGTATAGTTTTTTTGCATAAAACCATTTAAAATATAGATACATACAGATGCACTGAAAATACATATTAAATACACTTTTAAAACAAAGTATTCAGTAGGAGCCATAGTATGGTAGGAAGTAGGTGCCTTTGGAACGACGGTGTAGCGCTGTCGCGCTTATGAAAATTGATGATAGTGAAAATCACAAAGTAATCCTTCACGGCTTGCCTACTCTTTTATGGTGTGGTTCGATAATGCTTCCTAACATGTATATTGCCCGGGTTTTGCTAGAATTGTATTAGTATGAAACCTGCATTAGGTAATTTAAATCGATCCAAGTCCAAAGTACATGCTGCTATAAAATATATTATGTTTTAAATAAAAACATATTTTTTTAATAACACTTTTTGTTTTGTTTGGTTAGGAATTTTCATAGATCTCAAACTCATACATTACCTATTTGCAGAGACGGAACTTGTAAGGATATCAATTAGCTACCCAACAGCTACCAGCTCTTACATAAAAAAATGTGTATTAAATACAAGCCGTGCAAATTAAGTTCATAATATTTTTAATAATCAAGTCTTTCAGGGACCATATTGTTATATGTATATACAAGCTATCACAAACAACATTTATCACGATTAGCGCACTAAAAATTGTAATCATATTACTTATAACAAATAAATATTGAAGCAATATTATGTACCCTAGAACTTATAACGCGAGGACCAGCCCTCCCACTTAATCTCAAAGTATCGTTAACAAATTTAATATTTACTCTCACTGACTTATCTTTATAAATCGACGACAATATTAAAACCACCATTACATTTTGATTGTCGTGTCGAAGCCACCCCTGCTTTTATAGAGCACGGTACAAGCGATAAACTTATAGCTCATAAGAAAGTATTCAACTACATATAAACTTACACATATTACGTATAAAAATTACATATCTCACGTCTTACACGGTTATGTTTTTGGCAAATTCATTTTTTTACACATCTAGTTCAGTGATGCTTAGACTGGTACTTATAGAATAGTGTATTTACGAAATTTGCTTGTGCAAAATAATTAAAAGTGGACGTAGATAGCGCATGTTTTCACTATAGTTATCTAACAATTTATTTCTTAATCGATCGTTATTGCAGTTGTTATTTATAGGAATAAAATCGCCATAACTTACATTTTAACCCACAAAAAGATCAGCCAGTACCCTCAGAGAATGCGTACACATGCACGGATTTGCAGTTAATCCTAACCTCTGTCTATGACTCTACGGCTCGTTTATATTGAGTTCTATATTCAGTGTTAACTTTATTAAAATTTCCCGCCACTGTTAAGGGAACTTTCTAGAAAAGGGATTACTTTTGTAGTATGTTTAATCAATATTATATAAATTTTACAATTGTGTATGTTCATATTATAAAAACTGAACCCGAAAAGTTATTTTTACACCGATGATAATATTGTAAATTTGTATGTATCATCGCGACGAATCATCTTAAAATCTGTGTTACTAACAGGACTTTTATCTATATAGATAACCGTCTATATGTAAGTGTCTATTTTTGTAAACAATGTAGCATCACATGACAGATGTCACAAAAATAGCCTAATTGAAAGTTTAAACACTAAAATTAAAACGTAGCACGTAGCGACAATGACGACGTAATTAAGCGAATAAAGGGTGACACCGCAAATCTGCTGTGATGGATCCGTTTAATATAGTAGATACGTCCAATTTAGACCAAGCCCCTTGTTTGAAATTTAAATTTAAAACCCATTCTGACGGAGGAGAAAAGAAATATATCTATTGGCGTTTTGTTTTATACAATATCTGTTGAAAATTATAGTAACGAAGTTTACGTATGGTACCTAATGTTATTTAAGTGTTGTCGTTTATCCATCAAAATCTAATCAAAATCTAGTAAAATCGGTCTAGACGTTTCAAAGATTAGTAGAACCAAATATAGACTTATTGAAATACAAGGCTATTTTGATAACTGGTGTTATTATTGTATTACTCTTATATAATTCAATAAATAGTTACTTACATAAGCTCATATTATATAACAAATAAGCTATTAAGTCATAAAACATTGAAGACTATTCGTAACAAATACTATATTTATCTTTGTTTGTGTTATGATCCTTATTACAAAACAAAAGGTTTCGTAATTTACTCTTAAATCATAAAATGTATGAACTTTTCTTTAATTATATTAATGTAGGTATGTAAAATAGTATAAAATAATAGTGTAATAAAAGAGTTTCCAAAATCAGATGTCCGATCAGGTTAGTTCGGGTGCATTAAGTGAGATGTAACAGCAGGGGTCGGAGGGCCAGGAGGGCAGGATATTGCCTAATCATCCCTGCCTTCACACCCTACTAACAGCCAGTTGTTTTATATTCATCGTGCTGTGTACCGGCGTCATTGATTCTAGTTAAAACCTTAAGCGGAGCCGATTTAATGCTGCCTTATTTGTTTGTGTTGTTAGTCAACATCTCTTGGATGTTGTTGGTATTGATTTATGTTGTAACTTTTGTTTTGTTAAGTAATGATTTTGATATGGTATAAAGACTATGTAAAAGGTCTTATTAAAAGATAAAATTACGTGAATAAATAAACTACGAGATTAAATTGACAGATGGCAGTTTAATTCGTGCTTGGTTGCTCTGGTTATTAGAACGATCCCTTATTATTTTTTACTTAAAAAAAATGTGTGTTACTTCATCCACAAAAAGGAATAATTTATTATTCAAAACATAAACTCCTCAACGTTTTTCCATAATTGAATTGCGAGTTTAATAGCGCGTAAGACAATCCCAAAATCAGGAAAGTAGAACAACTCTTTTTGGGTTATTAATTCTGACAAAGCGCTGGTATTTGTTGAAAGGGTTCTGATTAATATGTTGTGACATTTGGTATTACTTATAATTTTAGGTTAGTGCACATTTTGGCGCGCTATGGAGAAAACTTACCTCAATTCAATTGGATGTTTTTTTTGTTATTGTGAATATTACATATTATGTTTCCTTAAACTCATAATTTCAGTTTCAATCTTAACATTAATTTCCTGAATCTTGACCGACCAGAGGAATGATATTTAATTAAAAAAAATATAGAGTTAGAAATCCGACAAGATAAAATTTATAGTTGCCATTATATTTTTATAAAAGCCTACACTTTATTGCAAGGGAATCTTAATAGTCATTGGCATTATATTAGATTCAAAGCGTTGTGCAATAATATTAGCAAATCAAACACGATCGGAAGGAACAGCGCGCAAAGGCCCCTACATTCATCAATTGCTCAATAAGGCAACAACAATCGAACAACAAGCCATTGAGAATTCTTTCCATTGTGTGACGTAATTTTATCAAAAATATCGGACATTACAATAGGACGTCGCTGTGACAAAAGTCGGAAGAGCGGATGCGATTCGCGCCGACTCGCCGCCGACAAACGCAATGCGGTGATTTTTTACGCAATAACTACAATACAAAGAATGTATTGGTCGTTTGTTGCGAAGGGATGTTTCCACCCACAATTCAACGTTGGCTCATCGCTCATTACCGACAATCGGAAATGACTTCACGAACTTTCGGAACCTTTAACCACTTGTAGTATTGAATCTGTTAAAGCATTGATCTCGATGTTAATGTGTTTCTTGTATACTCAGGTGTTCAACAATACGCTTTTTGCTATCGCATAAATCAAATGATGTCAATTTTCAATTGTATAAATTTTATTAATTAAGTGTTAAGTGTTTTGTATCAAAATTAACATAATTTTGGACATCCTTCTTGATCAGAAACAATTGAAACCTAATTGTAAAAAAGCTCTACATCGCCAAGTTTCTTTGTGGCCTACTTATGACTCAGCTGTCAATAACCTAGGTCCCAGATAGGTGACCTAGGAGAGCATGGCTGATGAAAGATTTGCAAGTTGGGATGGTGCCCATACATTCGATTGTTACGTCAATATAATTAGAAGAATAATAAACACATAATAGACCATGTGTTCACGATAACAAATTTTCTATAGTGAACGTAGTTTTCAATGTTTAAAGTAATTGCCATGCCAATAAAAACAAATGATAGGTAAAGTAATGAATCCACGGCACCATTAGGGCAGGGCGACGCTGTTGACACATTTGGCGTCGAAGCCGCCATTACGGCAGTTTTACTGTTATCGCATATCGTAACATCGCCCATCGCCGCGCACCGTGTAATTAGCCAGCAATGGTAAACTGACTTATAAATGCGGTGTCAACTTTATCCCGGTTCCCTCGACGCGTGTTTATCGTAACGCTTTCATTACATCACCCGTGCTGTATAGCTACATGTGCATGGTGCCTATGTGGTGCCTACAAAACCAACAATGTATACTCATGTGTTTTAACTTCACAGCCACTTCCCCCTATTGCATGATGAGTCGACAGACAAAAGTATAAGTCAACGTAACAATACGTTGCAATAAAATTGATTTTTCGGTTAATGTAAGGGTAATTTTTTGATGGTATGTAATAGGTACTATTAAAAAGCGTTTTTAATAAAGCTTTGAGATTATTTTATTTTATATGTACGTAATTTCAGTGTTTCAAATTAATAATAACTACCTAATTTACCGAATGAATATTTGCAAAACGAGAACTTTACGAGAGACGTAGATAGTAACTGTAAATCAACAAGTTTAATACGAGTGGAAATCTAGTAAGTAATAAAAATATGAATAAAAGCCTGTTGTATAATATTTTTAGTTTAATTCAATAAAGAATATGCTTGATTGATTTCTCAAATATTATCTATGCAAAGGAATTCCTAGTGCAACGAATGTGGGATTTAATAGCTTGTAAGTAACACGCTAACTAGACCGCCGTCATTCCAAGTCAATGTTACATTTCCAGAGAAAAAAATGAGTATTCAGAGGTAGCCGCGAAAGAAATGTTAAAAAACGGAAACATTATTGGTTATATTTCAATTAAATTTAAAGTTAGATTGTAAAAAGTTTCATAAATGCATTTCAAAATACATGTGTTTTTTTTATATTTTTCATCATTCTTAGCTTTTGGGCTAGAAAAATAATTCATAATTTTAAAATAAACATATAAACGCTATTAATGATAGGTATAGTACCTAAGTATTCAACTAATTTTATAAACATATATAGAGCCACTTCATGAAGTCTTTCGATTCAATCTTTTAATTCAAAGCTAGGACTTAAATTATGTACTATCAAGTTTTTATCCGCCAATGTGTCATACCTGTAAAAAACACCATGATAATTTGTCATCACAAAACCAGGAATGACTTAACACCTGGCCTCCACGCGACCCCGACACCGTTCCATCCTATTTCTTTGTAGTAATTCGCAACGCCACCGACTTTTGTCAATATGATTGTTTAATTTATATTATGTGATCTTCAAACTTTATTTAAGTAGTTCTTTAAACATGTGCAGATGCGTCGGGAGGCGGGTTGAGCGAATAGCAGATGTTTGACTCCCCTTGTGGTTGTATATTATCATAATGTTTTGTTGCTTCACTGAAAATTGTATGCTTTCTTAATCGCTCATTAAGTGGAATCTTTTTGTGCTAATAACAACAAACAAAGGATGGTGCTTTACCAAAATATTATATGTATTTAAAGGCATTATTAAGTTCTCCTTTAATTTAAAATAATTAATGCCAATAATAAAGCTCTACTCTAATAAAATAGCATTGATGAAATTGTATACTTACAATTTTTCACCTTACTTTTTTAAGTCGTTATCTGAAAATGAAATAAATGTGACTGAAAATGACAACAATCAGTGACGTTGGCGCCGACAATATTCGCGGTCGGCGAATCGACTTCCTGCGTACCGTTTCCCGCCAAAATGGATCGCTTCCGGTGCGTATTTGTCATTTCCCAATGTAAGTGATCCATAGAGTTAAGTAAGAAATTTTCTTTTACCGGTAATCTACACTCAGAAGTAAATTATATTCGTTTACCTATTAATAAAGATCCGGGCTTAGAAAAATATACCCTCGTCTGTTAATTAGATGAAATAATGTTTTATACGCTGGTTTCAATGTTATAAATTTATAAAAATAGCCTCTGCCACCATTAGTCTGAAAATAAAGTAAAGAGTATAATTTTTCACTTTTCATGAAAAGAAAATCTTCAATTCAAATAAGCAACGCATCTCAGAAAGTCGAAGTCTGCCTAATTTTAAAAAGAATTCGATTTACGGGTACATTATATTATTGTGAACGACGCAGTCATCATTTAATTTTGTGCCTTGCTGGGAAAATTTAAAAATTTAGAATATAACGTAAATAACGGATGCAAAAGAAGTAAGTTTTCTTCTAGGTTAGGTAAATGAAATATAAATAAATCCAAGGGCAGTACCCTTCTCAATAACTTAAATCATATCTATGATATGTGTATAAATATGACGATTGACGATGCAGTGAGTCTTTAATTAATTTACATTATTAAATGATTCGATCTTTTTCGATTGCTAAAACACGTTGACTTAGTCATAAATAAATTGCTAATATACTTAACTGTACTGTCCTCCAATAGAATCCCAGTTGAGATTTAAAAAAAGATAGTCACAGGTAATAAAAGCACGGCGTTCTAATTGTGAGAACTGATTGCACAATTAGCGCGGCGTGTCACCGAGGGCGCGGGAAACGGTCACCCTCGCACGTTTTGTTTTTAAACACCCGTGGGATATTAATTGCTAATGTTTACTTTTTAACGCAGTCAATTCCGTTTGTGAAGTCAACAAAATATTATTTTAGGCTATACTTTATTATTATAAAAATTATTCTAGTGTCTAAAATCCACATAGGTATCCATATTTTTCTTGTTCATCTATTAATTATTATCTATGAACAAACCTATCTCTATATTATCTATAGATAATAATTCGTGAAAAATGTAAACATATTTCCAGTTTTCCTGAATCATGATTACTAACTAGTAAAAAATTAAATTTGGTATAACTATATGTTTATTGCAACAGTCATCTTAAAATTTTTAATACAGTCTATTTATATTGCATATTTTACATTTAGATGCATAATTGCTTTAAAAAGTCAATTATGCATCATAATTACATCAAAAGCACCGTGAAGAATTATCGGGTGAAATAATTGTTATGAAAACAATGTGAGTGCATCAATTTATTTCAATTTACAGGATAGTATTGTTTCGGGCGAGGGTGTTCGGGCGCTACCGGACGTCGCTTCCGACACGAGCGCGACGCGTGCCGCGCCATCTTTGAACTACACCCTACAACAATCACGCAGTGTTGCTAGCTAAAACAACAAATAACTTCCCATAATTTTCAATCGTAAACGTTGCGAATAAGACTGAAATTAATTTAACTACGAGAGAGGGATGTTCTTTTGGTAATGTTATCGCTTAATGTTGTTTGGCAATTATCAAAAGTATAATTCTGGATGTCGTTTACAGAATGAATGTGACGTATGTGATGTGTGTGTGTGTATTCTATTTTATTTGAATCCTATGAAGATGGAAATAATAGTATTATGTTACCTTCATCGTGATGTTAAAAAATCACCTAAGTTAACTTGTAGTAAATGCTTAAGACAAAATCTTATTTAATTCTTACTCAGAATTAATTAATAATTAATTAAACGTTGTTGTCGCAATTTCTTTTCGATTATCTGGTCAGAGTGCTGAATAAAATTGTAGGTCTATTTTATAAGGCAATGAATATACTTAAACCAATCTATTAATAAAATAAAAATATAAAACTCTATAGGTAGTAGGTACTCAAAACATTCGTTCAGTAAATAATCATAATAAAACCTATTTTCTATGCCGATTACTGTGACATATTGGAGTTTATATCCATGGAAACTTTGATTACAACCAATTCTAGTTAGACATTAAATTTACTGAAATACACACGCCAATAGCAAACAACATTTGACCTTACGACTAACAATTAAATCGGTCATTAACGTAACAAATAGATCAAATATAAATAGATGTGAGAACAGTGTGTCGGTTTGTTCAGAGGCGGTGTATGTCATGTTTGTGCAAACATTTACTATGCCGCGCCCTGTGTGTACTTGATTGAACTTTATTTGCCTGTTAACGGCGTGTCAGTATTTAATTTCTGAGTGAAAAACTGTTATTATCATTTTTCTAACAAAATTAAATGTAATAACCGTAAAGTCACACAGTTATATTTATCTAAAGAAATAAAGGTCTACACTCTACAAGTAATATTCAGAGCTGCAATACAAAATATTGCAGCTGGTTTTAAAATCAAAACATTCCAATTTAATACAATTCCAATAAAATTTAAGCGATACTAATAAATTAATAATAATAATAAAATGTTGAGGAAAATCTTCAATAGAAATTTGAGAAGTTAATAACAACATATGTACTATTTATTGACCAACTTGTCCAAAAGGAAGTGTCCCGTGAATTACCGAATGAAGCACGCATATAGAGAAGAGCATTACTGGCAAAGTTTTGTGTAACAATATGTAATGTTGCCATTTCTATGCGCAAAATTCCCATCCGGAAGCGCAAAACTTACATCGTACGGAGGGAATAGTAAAGTTTGCTATTGTGGCGCCATCTACAACTGTCCGTTACACTGACGTGCTTCCGGCTCGTCTTCAAAAAGTCTTGAGCTGTCAACTCGTGAACGGATGCCTAGGAGTTTCCTTGAGGGTCTTTTTATTCATTCAATTCTTGAAGAGATTTATTGGCTTTAAAAAATCTTATTCTACAAGGACAAATCTACAAATACAAGCTCGAATTGATATTCGAGCTTGTATTTGTAGATTCGTTATTTTATTTAATACTTCGTTTAATTTGAAAAAGTAAGAAATAAAAATAATATTTGATTATAATTTTTATTTATAATTTTTGACACAATTTGCTTCATGGCCCACTAAAGAAGAAAAGTAATAAACTGTAATGTATTTTTTTATGTGTGAAGGAGTAATTTTATAAAGGTTTTAACTAAAATATTTTAATAGCTTTTTATAACGCATATTGTTTAAATAATTGGGTTAATATATTGGTTTATATTAGTTTCTAGAATGAAAACTGACGTAGGTATATAAGTTAAAATTAGGTAGATTTATTTACCTTATTATCACATATATTTTATAGCTTGTAGTGTTTAATATACTAATGAATAAATACAACAAATGTCTTAAATCATAAGCTCAGTATTTAATGCATCATAAAGCTACATAATAAACCTTTATGCGTTTAGTTCAAAAGATTTAACCAAGTGTATATTTGAAATAGCGCATCACTTTCGAAGCCCGTGCGTAGGCGGGCACTATTCGTAGCAAGGTTGAGATATAGTATTACAAATTTTCTATAACAATTATAACGTGAACTCTCTGAATTCCGTTGAAAATATTTTCAAGATATGTAACGTTTCTAATGGTGTAGAGGTCTACGAGATTTGGTCGTCTTTCAAGATCGCCTACGTCGTGTATTGTCTTCCTACGCATATTGACATATTACGTCACTCCCGGCCAGATTGTAAGTCACCTTACGTTACATTAAATAATTTGTTGTTTTAATTTTTTTGATCTGAAGGATTGCTTTTATAAAATACTTTTAAACAGATATTATAAGTCTTTCGTAACAAATTATGGTAGAAAACAGCACATTTATTGTAAACAAAATTAGATCTAAAATGTTACTATTAAATTCTATCGATGCTTATTGTATGTAATGCTACTTATATGTAAACAATAATGATGATGGTATTTTTCTATATTCGGAACGAATCGACTGAGAAGATTTTAAAACATAAACGCCTGTAATTTTAACCATTACTTCTTCGTGAACAAGACATTTATTTGTTTTATAAATAAAGTGATAGCCAATTGATGATGTGAAATCTGACAAATTTAATATACGAATACATTAAATGCGGGATGGTTTGCATCCTGTTTTATTTAATGTGGCTTGTGATGGGTTAGTGCGCAATACAGAATTATGTCATTATTTCTGTTTTTAGATTTAACACGTTTAAATTCTTCTACTTAATATATTATATTCACGTGCTTCCAGAGTAGATGTTTTTACAGAATGTACTATATACTACAATGCACTCTTTAGCTTCGCTCTACTAGTTAGGTACTACTAAACTTTGGTATACAGTACTATTAATAGGTATGTATTATTTCACGTTCACATTCACAGAAATTCAGTAATATTTAAGAAAACCTTAATGAGATGTTTCATTATATGCCTAATCCTTTTATTTTTCTCCGCAAAACTATGTAACGAAAATCTTTAAGTAATTTTCCTCTAGACAAGATTTATGTGTATTTTTTCATTCATGGTGATCTCACAACATGGTGACGTGTGACTCTCGTGCGTCTTACTGTATGGCGTCTTAGATTTCGTGCGCATTTCGAATATAAACAATAACAGACTAATATAGATTTGAGTACATGATTTCACCAAAATCTACTTCTGGCATTAAATTTGTAAGTTTTGTGTAGTTTCTTACAGTGAAGCAGAAGTGCAATTATAATTCAGGGAAAAATATATCTATCAATATATTCAGGGTAAGAATTACGAATATAGTTACCTATTTTCAATTTTCAATTTATTGTCACACCTTCCTATTTTTCGTAAACGTACATGATAACATCACAATATAAAGGTATAATTTCTTCTTATTTTTATCCAGTCGTATGCATTTGGTATACTATACGGATTTTTTTTAAATACAATACAAATTATACACACCGCAGACTTAAAAATATCGTGTATGGTGCGAGTACCTTGCGAGAACTAGGAAGGAATCTCTCTATTGCAATATTAAAAACAAATACTGTAGTAATTCTAATTTACAATATCGCGGTCCCGTGAAGTAGGTTACACAAATAAAACATTAAAAAGGGGTCAAGTGTGTGTTGGAGTTACGGTTTGGATCAAGAATGATAAGTTCAAAATATATTTGATTCAAAACATGAAGTACCTCTGATAGCATAACATATAATCGAAGCCTCAAAACTGAGCATTAATTAATAAGTACTATTACAATGAGTAGGTACCTAATTTCATCTATTTTTACAATTTTATTATAAACTAATATCAACTTTGTCAGAAAAGAAACGAATAATCTGATGTAAACGTATCTCATTTTGTTTACACAATATAATTTGATGCAAAACAGAATTCTAAAAATAATTTATAAGATTTATTTTCACTGTGTTAGTCACGTGAAGCAACTCATTATTTATAGACGTTTTGAAGGGCAATAGCGACATTTAAATTAGAATGCAATTAAAAAAGCTTGGTAAAATGCTATTACAATGTAATTGTTGTCTTATAAACGTGATTTTATACGCTGTAATGTTTTTATATGAGCTATGTTACTGCAGACGTTATCCGCATTACAAATACGTAATTTGCACACTCTTGTGCAGCTGTAAAGTTTATTGTAATTCCATTTAGTCCAAGAACCAATTACTATCATGTGCAAGTTATAGATTCTTGATTTTTAAAGCATAATTTCTAGGATCGTACTCACAACTAGAGCTTTTATAGAATTACTAGATTTCCGCCCGCGGCTTCGCCTGCGTTTTCAAAGGAAAACCCGCATAGTTCCCGTTCCCGTGGGATTTCCGGGATAAAACCTATCCTATGTGTTAATCCAAGTTACCCTCTATATGTGTGCTAAATTTCATTGTAATCGGTTCAGTAGTTTTTACGTGAAAGAGTAACAAACATCCATACATCCATACATCCTTACAAACTTTCGCCTTTATAATATTAATAGGATTGAGTTAGTTTATCAGTTAGGTTTATTCATAATAGTAATGGAATGAGATTGTTTGTTTGTAATATAGTCACCTCTTTTTACTAAAACCATACGGGTATATTATACATGGTATATACCAAATAACAGTTTTTGATTTTGATGGCACTTTCACTGACAGATAGCTGATATGATAAGCAGTAACTTAGGCTACTTTTAAACCTATTTTCTCTCAAAGATAAACTATTTTACGCAAGTGAAACTGCGGGACGCTGCTAGTATTTAATACAAAATTATTGAACGCGTTGAATGAATGATAAATTAAAATAAACACATGGCAAATAAGCTATAAAATAACCCGTGTAGTAATTAATTAAGCCATTTGTTAATGTCGTCAAGTTTGGCAAGTGATGCGATAATAATACATATAGTCCGGGATACATCGCCCATTTTTGCAAGTGATTACTATCAAGCTAATTTTTCGTGAGTGGCTTTATTTTGATGAGATGCCCAATAATTTCATGTACGAAACTCTCGATTGTGGTAGCTTACAGAGGTAACAAGGATAAAAATTTTTGATTTGACGGTTCTCAAATATTTATTACGCAATTTGTAGGACAATATGTCTGTTGAATTATATAAGTATTAAATAAGTGAAAATAAAAAAATCAGCTGGTTAGTAATCATTTATGATGACTTCGTTATCGATACACATTGGAATGGGGGACTCTTTGATCAAACCATAGATTTTGTAGGACAAATATTTTTTCGAATAATTTAGATAATTATCTTGAGATTGAACAAAAAAAAACATTCAGTTAGTAATTAATATTTGAGAACCATCAAATCAAAATATTTTATCCTTGTTTCCTCTGGTAGCTACCACAATCGAGAGTTTTGTATATGAAATTATTGGGCATCTCATCAAAATAAAGCTACTCGCGAAAAATTAGCTTGATAGTAATCACTTGCAAAAATGGGCGATGTATCCCGGACTAATAATTGTTTTATAAAATAACAAGTTGCTTTTATATTAGACTAGCGGTCCGCCCCGGCTTCGCCCGTGGTACATATCTCGCTATAAAAATTAGCCTATGTCCTTTCTCGGGTATCAAAATATCTCCATACCAAATTTCATGCAAATTGGTTCAGTAGTTTAGGCGTGATTGAGTAACAGACAGACAGACAGACAGAGTTACTTTCGCATTTATAATATTAGTATGGATAATGAAGATTTGCACGAGTATTAAAAATACAATTATTTATGGTAACTATCAGTTTCTTTTTCTAGCAAGCAACAAAGGTCCGGTCGTAGCACCTTTTTCGTAGAACATCTCGTAGCACTTACATATTTAAGTGTTAAATATGGTTATAAATGGTAGAAAATTAGTTTCATAACAGACAAAATTGTTGCTTTTTTTAATTTTCTAATATGTATTTGTATTGTAATTCACTACATTAAATATTTTAAAATAAAAATAAAAATCTCGTAGAGGGGATTTCACTCGCGATGGTAATGTGGTGGTAAGTGGTGATTATTCTAAAAATGTATAAAAAATATTTCTGCATACTTGGCTTTATCTCATTTCACACAATACACAATTTGTCAATATTTCAAGTTGTAGCGATTTTAGTTAACTTCAAATAACACAAAACTCAGAATTATAAAAGCTTTGCCAGTACTTAAATACAATGTATAGTAAATATATCATTCAATAAGTAATTAGTAAGAACACAGACACCTTATATATAATAACAGAAACTCGTTAAGGTGTATATGTCTGATCTTGAGCGTGCAAAGCTAAATTTAACCGTTGATAACGAGCCAGATTTCAATAAAACGTAGCGTCTCTGTGAAAATTACACAGATCTCGATTTATACAAAAGAGATAATACAGCTCATGATTAAGCCTTATGACAATAACGAAAATATTTTGTACCAAAGACAAGATAGTAATGAATTAACATAATATGTATCATTCCTTCTATCTATAATAGAATAAAGGGACCTCTATACATATATTGAAAATTTAAATTTTAATGTAAAAGCAAAAACAAAATATTACATTAATCCACCACCAATTACCAATTACTAAACAACACTGACGTACTTATTTATTACACTTATGTTTTTTTTCCACTATTATTTTATCTATTATATTGTTGTTTTAAATAGATACAATGATACAGATGTCCGCAAAGTATTTTTATGTGTGCCAATTAATTGAGAGTTTAGTAAATGTTATGTTTTCTTAAATTTTTCCTTATTTATATTAGGAAGCAGTAGATTTTTTTATATTCTACGTTAATTTCATAACATAACAATATAGCGAAATTCGAATTTTTAATTTTAATTGATCTTCTATAATACATGAATAATTACTAACAAGACAGTAACATCGATCGAACTGAATACTGTAACTCTGAATGTTACAAATCACATATTAAATGACGAAAACATACCTATTCAAAATGTTGTAAATCACGTAAACAACTACAACATCCGGCTGTATGGAATCGGATATTCACCATCTAAAAATATTTTTCTCTGCCAATGTATATCATAACTAATTATATTACCACTATCAAGAGATATTTGAGTTTATTTCGTAAAAATCTATGAAACTGACTATGACTTGTATTGAGATATTAAATACGTGTTCTAAATTGAAGCTTATTACATAGTATGATGTTATAAACGCCATGATAAACATGTCTCAATTTAAATTAGAAATGATTCTGGTAGCAATAACAAACACTTTGTCCAGTTACTGGAGCTATAAAACGAAAATACTTAATAACTCTGCGATGAAGTCAAATATGAATCATTGAACTATAAATTACTCAGGTACAAACTATTCAGACGCAAATACTGAGTAATTTTGCATCATGTGGGTTAATATTTGCCACCTACCCGCATAAATCTATTTTAATAATTTGTTGAGTATATGTAAAAAGGATTGTACCACCTAAACGAAAAAAAATTGATCAAAAATTAGTTTGGCTCTACATAATATGCTGACTGTTTTCACAGCAAAACAAAACAGTCTTCAGGATGACATTAAAAATGAAATTCATAAAATAAGAGTTTCCAGAAGCGAGTACAGTGAAGTATGAAGGAACTGAAATGTTTACAGCTCGGCCGTGGGGGCGGGCTGGGAGCAGGGCGCCGCCGACGCGCCAGTGCGCGCCCGCCCAGGTCCGACACTCGACGTCGGCTCGTCATACAAGACACCCGCTATAACGATCATTATTAAAATCGGTAAGATACCTAGTGATCCCCTTGAGTGCAAGTGTATATTCAACTGTCATATATTCAACTGTGATCCCCAAGTGTCTCTTTATTGTAGGGCAATCGTACGACTCTCCTTTTTCGCGTTATCAGTTGGTTAGGGTATTATTGTTTGGTGGCACGTAAGTTAATTAGTGACATAACAGTGTAAAATAAAAATTACTTAACGTAAATATTTTTTTTGAATCTGTTATTATTTATAAATAAAAATAAAATACAATTATATCTTGCTAATTTATTTTTGAAAATTATAGAAATAATTTGTTTTATTTTATTGTTTGTATAACAAAATTTTTGCTTTTATTATTATACAATCAATTATTTTAAATTTTTTAACTGTTCATTTGTTTGCCTTCATGATAATATCTGTTTTCATTGGTGCAAACCGTCAATATAAAATGTATTTTAGTTTTAAATACAAAATTTATTTATTTTCATTCTTTACCATCTATTTTCTTATGATATGCATAAGAAAAATATATTAGAAGATAAGTCAAATGTATAAAGCAATAGACAAGGCGTGTCGACGTAAATTCGTGGTGTTACAGAATGCCGTGAATCCGATCCGAGCGCTTGGTGTCTATTTATAGCCGCACACACCAAGCCAAATTTGCAATCTCCACCTATCGACGCGCCTACGTATATTTTTGTAGCCGTTTCACAATCGGGCATTTTTCACATCTTACCTAACTTTCGTTAAGGTGCGCTATTTCAGGAAACTTAGCTGACATTGAGAGTATTCTAAAATGGGCCGTCATGTATATGGCAAATATCATTGGCCTTCGTTCTTGACCTGAATGTAATATTAATCCGCTGTGAATCATTTTTAAAGTCAAGTTTAATTTGACACTTTGGATAACCTTACATGTGATTTTTCAGGATGAATGAAACTTTCTTACAGATAAGCGTTCATGGAATTTAATGGAAAATCTGAAAAATAATTTTTGTCTACTAAACATTTTAAATTCGAAAAACATTTTCTCAGTTTTTAAATGAATTTGGAATAAATACCTAATATTTCCATCCATTATTTAAAATTAAAACACAGTAAATAATATAAACTTCTTCTTTAAAAGGAAAAATAGAATATTGGCATGATTGATTTTTAACAATTTGGCATGCTCTAAGAAATTATCAATGAAATATTAAAGGCAATTACGATTAATCAGGTGATGGTCTGTCTATACAAAACGTCGATCTCATGTCGAGAGTTTGATCAATGAAACATCTGCTCTTCCAGAAATAAATGAATGACGCAAATGTGCAAACCGATACTGACAAGTTGATAATAATTACGCTTTTAGAGAATTGTAGGCGGACAGCTTTCGCCAGCTCTGAGAACTTATAGTAGAAGCTGCATTTGATCTTAGAATATTTATAGTACTTGCATAAAATAAAGATTATTTCAATTGCATTAGATTTAGTGGAGAATGTTTAAAGCATATTAATTGGCCGTAGAGTCGAACGGAGGCAAGCAAATATTTTAAAGTAACAATGTTTATAATTCTGTTGCAGCTAGTTTCACATTTTACAGTAGTTTGTTTGTGAAAAGCAATCGGGCGATTCTCATAATAAGAAAACCGTAACAAGGTCGTCTAAATCTTGAAAATAGCCAAGGAATCATCAAACATTCGTAAAAACGGCCATTTTAGTCGTCACTAGAGTTCGATTGGCGGGCGGCCAAGTCCACGGACTATTCGCCACGGCACCTAGCCATCGAGACACGCTATTTACGTCCCAGCTGCTAAATCTACGTACGTCATTGCTCTATTTACGAGTAATGCTATTGTATTATGTCATTTGAATGCGATTATTGAATATCACAATAAAGTATACCGCGTAAATGTGCCAAGGCCCAAAACAACAAACGCAGTAAACTAATGTTTTGGTAACAAGTACGTTTTTGTTTCAGAAAACGAGCTCGACATAATCCGCCAAAATGTTTAAAAGTCATTTAGAAATGATTGGCAGAAATGAGACGCCGTCAAAGAAGGCCAGGTTCTGGCAGTCCTTCGTACGATCTCTAAAAGGTATGTACCAATGAAGACCGCCAATACACGTGCCTTTATTCTATTGTCTATAAGAGCGTTGTATTCTAATCCCATCTCATGCACAGGATCGGAAGACATCAGAGCCGAAGAGAGGTACAGGCCAACACGCCGCAGCGTGTACCCTGAGCTGCTCTCGACCTACCCCTACAGCAAATCTATCTATGACGACCCCATTGGTGCCGCCGAAAGGATCACCGTCCCCGGCTACCGCTACCTGCCCGTCCACCGTGAAACCTACGGATACTCTCCGCGTCCGATCTACACTCACAACTACCCTCGCTCACTCGACTCCTACAGGCCAAGTTAGTACTGAATGCAATCACAAACTGCTTTTCAATAAACAACGATTTCTCTCTAAAAAGTATTCTTGAAAGCGGAGATATATCGAAATTTGTATAAACTGAAACTATGTATTTATACTGAAGGAAAAAATTCGCCGGGATAATATATCTTCGCTTTCAATTTCGTTGTTAATTGATAATTACGCATTTGCACTTAACTTATGCATTTGATGAAGCGCAGCGTTAATTAATTTGTTATTATAACTCTTTCATTAAATTCCTTATTAAATTGTTTGCATACTTATTACTATGTAAATATAAAAGTAAATAATTCATCAATTCTCGTTATTAATTGTAAATAGAGTTGCGCTGTAACATGTCAAAACATCATTTAATCTAATTGCATTAAACAAATTTCCCATTATTCTCTTGATTGTTTCAGCGTCAAAACACGGAGCAGTTTAAATAGGGTTAGGAACATCTTAAATAGTTACAACGATATTCCATCTAATTGTCTTATACTATGTCAACAAGTGTACAAATTGTACTAAAAGTATCTACCAACTTGTAACTTATTATTATTTAAGAAAATCAATTATATATAATGTTACATAATTTGTATTCATTTTTTAAATAAAGCCTTACGCGATTATATTTGAAGTGAGACCTGTAGAAGGCTAGAAGATTTAAAACAAATGAATCGATACCATAACATACGTCTCACATAATAAACAAATACTCACATACGTTATATTGTCCGTAATTGTTTCGTTACGTTCTGATAGTTTAAATTCATCCTGAAAATTCCGAAAACAGTTTCATCATAAATGTTTTATGTTGCGTTGCGTGCAATTTTGTTACTTATGAAATGTCAATTGAGTTTATTGATCACATATCATTTTACTTTCATAAAAAAAAATATTTGTAAAAGCCATCAAATGTTTGCTTGCATTATAATAATATATCCAGATCATACATCATAGTTGCATGGCACATTAGAAATCACCTCTTATACATAACACCATTTACCTACACTTGTGTATTAATGAATAATATGTGTCGACTTCATTGATTAAATCTTCAAGCATATCTCAGGTGTCACATATTTGTTTTAAAGTAATCATGCCCTCCCTTCTTCCTTTGTTTGCAACATGGATTGTAAAAATCCTTGTTATCGAGTCTTTATATGATAAAGAGGTGAGTTCTAGAACAGCATTAATTTCATATACTGATGATATTAAACAATTTACATTATTACTAAAGCTTATGCTACGCCAAAATCCTAATACATATTTTACTTTAACATAGTGTTGTTTACTTACGATTTGATCACTTTCAAAATTAACACAGACATAATTATAATTAAAACGCAATATGAAATGACATAATAATGTATTAATTTCAACGATTTTAGAAAATCCTCTATAAAGGAAACGTTTGGGTCCATTTTGAGTCTTCCTTTTTTCTAGTTTGTATTTGTTGATTTTGATGAAAAAATACGTGCCTTTATTGTGCTTAAATTATAATGTTTTCAATAGTTTACCACGTGCCAAGGCGTATCCGACGAGGAGTCGATCCCTTCGACGCTCACAAGGCGTGGCAAGACCATCTCGACAGATTGGCCGCCATCGACCGTCTGTATCCTTCTCGCTACGGCCTCTACCTGAAGGACCGGGCCTACCCCATCACCGACTTGTCCGCACCCATCTCCGACCCCCTCCATCCTAAGAGCCTTAAAGGCATCGAATATGAGCCTGACAACAAACCTCACTGGGGATCAGGTAAATTCTATTAAAATCTATGCACGAACATCTTAGGCTAAGTTATGTTAGGCAATATCGAAGTTAGATCGTTCGTTTGAACGTAAGCTCGATGGTTATATAAATACAAAGAGTCTTTTCAAGTGTCTCGAAAAGATTTTAATGTGGGAATAACGAACGAGATAATATCGATTTGTTAACGGACCCGTGTATGCGCTAGGAACTGAATGCATTCGAAATTTTTATCAAACTTTTGGAATATTTGATATGCAATCATTCCGGCCATAGTGGGTTGTGGATTCAAAGATTGTGTAATCAGAATTGACAACACTACGCGAAGATTCTATTTTAATTTAATCTTCAGTGTGGGCTGTAGTCAGTTCTTATAATAACATCGAGCTAAAGAATCCTAATATACAAAAAAATACATCAGCAAAATTATCTGTATTATACCTATATTCATAATAAAATTGTCATTCAGTATTTAATAGGATATCTCTATTGTTATTACATCTAAAATTTATACTCTTTATTGTTATATTTTATACTTTGTTATACAAAAATATTCAAAATGTCTCTGAAATTTTAATGTATTTAATGAGATGTTGCTATTATTTTACTGAATTTTTATGCTCTGCTGTTTATAATTTACCAAGTACAAATTTATTTACATAAAACTAACCCAATTCATTTTTTTATTAAAATATAAAAGACAAATTCGTGTTTAATTTTGTAGTTTAGTACCTTCCTTTCATTTGCATCTATTGCACTTTTACATAATATCTTTTAGCTCAAGGCAATATCATGGCAAGCAAAAATATCAGTTATCATCATTACATCCTTCAAAATTGTAATTATCTGCATATCAAGCTCATGTGCATGAACTGCATTGTAAATATGCGCAAGATATTTATTGGAATTATTATGTCTCATGATTCACGAACAGTACACTCCATTAAAATTTATTGTAATGTGTGATCGATGCCTAAGCAATATTTAAAAATCGGCAACTATTTCGATTTGAGTGGTATTGACGATGAGACTTCGATGAAGGATCGTGGCCGTCGAGAATATCGGACGTGTTCGATAAGGACCCATTTTTCGCTGATGCGGGAAAATGGGCAGGTTTTGATCGTTCACTCCGAGGGAAGTCTCCAACACCCGTGAAGCCAAGAATTAGCCAGCCTCGCGACTGCGAGGTCGCTTTTGATTCGGACGGTAAGGGCAACAGATATCTATCCCCTGTATCTTCGTCACTACCCTGTGATAATATTTATTTCTCTAAGAATTGGATTTAGTCTAATAAAAGTGTTGTCCGTGTCCGAATAATTATGTAGTTAGACATAATTTTCTTTCTTGTATCGAATAGTGAATGAGGAACCGAGACATCTGCATTCACGAAGTCAACTTTGGGTGTACATGTTCACAATTATGTGCATGCAACATGCTTATATCGATATTACAATAACAACTAATTACATTTTAAGCATTCCATTTACTAAAATGATCATGAATGAGATTTGCTTTTGGTTCTTTAACATTTGCTTTGTAAAATATAAAACACATTTATAATTACTTAGCTGTGGGTATAAAGTATGTTTATGGGACCATAATAAAATCTACTCACTTTAGTTTATCATAATATTATAGCGATTTTAGATTATAGACTGCTTAAATTCATAAAATACCTCCAAATTTATTGTGTGTAACTATATCAGAATAACCATTCTAGTGCTTGTTGACGCTTTTTAGTTTGTGTGTGAATAAAATGGGCGATGACGAAGAGCAGTATCAGTATGAGTGTCTGTTGTCCCGGTAATAATAAACATACAATGTAGGTGCGCCGTTATACAACGCCGGCGGACTGAGACGCAGGCCGTGGGCTGACATTTTCAACCCGAGAGCGTCTCTGCCAATTTCTGCCATCACGAGGGACCCCTTCTGGTACGATTGGCCGGAGCTGAGACCCATGGCCCGATGGGACAGGAGCCCGTCCTATATCCGCGATTCGTACCTGTCACCAGTCAAACGCACGTTCCTCTGGGACAAACACCCTATCAGGCCCTTAGGTTAGTGCGTCGCTGTATATAATTTATGCTTTATCATGAGCTGTACTATTTGGCCTACCTTCTTATCGTCTCTGCAGCTCTGGTCTATGTCTAACATTTTATAAATAATATGAAATAATAAATGTAACTCTCTGGTCACGGCAGATTTAATGATGGAGGACTTATTCACAGTGGGCGATCTAAGCAAGACTTTACCCTATGTTCGTAGTCTATAAATGAATGTGGGGTACCTTCTTTAGGTAAACTCGATACCCAAGTAGATTAGATCGTTAATTCCGCAATTTTTATCCTTCATGTTGTTATTCCTTTATTTCTATAATACCCTCTTTATTGATTGATTGTATGGTATGTAGTTCGATTTGACTCTTAATTTTTTTATATTTATTAATTTTTTCATGTTATATTTGTTTATCTATCAATATCATTTATATTAATATAACCTAAATCTTGTTTCACACTATCAGTTCATGCACATGTAGATATCATAGATACATATTATAGTCTACCTATGTATTATACATATATGTTACGGCTAAAGGTAGGTGAGAACATAAACTTAAGATTAGCCGGCTAAACTTAGGTTTATTTTCGACGAGGTGTTAATGTTAGTTTGTTCTATCTTTAGCCGGCTAAACTTAAGTGTAACCGCAGGCCCGTGGCTAAAAATGTCGGGGTGGGTAGATTTGGTTACTATAATACATGTAAGGAACAGGGCGAGTGTTTTCTGGCACTTCGCCGGCTGCTGCCGCAGCACGCTCGCTGCGCTCGCTCGGCTCGTGCGGGTCTTAAGAGTTCTAACCTAACCTAACCTAGCCACCAGCTTTCTGCCCTGAGTCGGGGTGGGTAGATTTGGTTACTATAATACATGTAAGGAACAGGGCGAGTGTTTTCTGGCACTGTGCGGGCCCCTCAAGCCCTCCACCGGCCCGGCGCTAACCAAATCTACCCACCCCGACATTTTTAGCCACGGGCCTGCGGTTACACTTAAGTTTAGCCGGCTAAAGATAGAACAAACTAACATTAACACCTCGTCGAAAATAAACCTAAGTTTAGCCGGCTAATCTTAAGTTTATGTTCTCACCTACCTTTAGCCGTGACATATACACAAACAGCTCTATGTATAAGATTTAATAAATTTTATTCTTTTAAAATCATCGTTATTCACAATAACCCAATAATTTACCACGATTTGTCATTTTTAGGTATTTCACCACTTACCTACGCACCTAATTTGTAATAGTAAAAATAAACAGCGTAATATTTTCAATAAAATGTAAAAACTTCAATTAAAAATGCATAATAACTATTAACATTATTGTAGATTATTATATCTAAACCTACTAAAAATTATCTATGTACCTACCTATTCACATTATTTTTAACTGATTTTTACACAACTTTAATATTAAACGAATGCGAATTTATAATGGATTAATATTGTAATACATAATATGTATATTGTGTAGTATCAAGTAGGTAGCTATGATGGTAAATCTCTTGTAAATCTATGTTTTACTCTGTGGTTTTACTAGTACTATTAGAGGATATGATTCGTTTATTATGCACCTAGTTACCTACATTCATTCATCTTTCTGTGTTATTTAACAATTGTGATTATTTTTCAGCTGCTGCTTTTTAAGGGACGATCAATGAAGATTCTATTCAATGTTGTGCAAGAATATTATGAACATTTCATTTACAACTATTTTTATAAAACTGTCAACTGACTATGTTAAAATTATGTAATATATTATGTTTCCACAGCACTATATATTTCACAGCTAATTTTTTCAAAGAAAAAATCAAAGACTGCTATAACATAGTCACTGCCACGGAAGTAAACTGTTACATTAATTGTTTTTATTAAATTTATTTTTATGTACTTACTTACTCCAAAACCTTTAAAAAAATAATAAAACTTATATAAAATTTATTGGTCTTTTATTTAATCTTGGCAATTTGTCATTTACTTTGTATAACATATTATAACAATTATAGTAGATAGATACAAGATAGATACTATTTATCCCATTTTTCGTGAACTAAAAGAATCTTAATACGAAATAATAGTATAGTTGTCTTTTCGTCAGTTTACCCGTTACCGTGTCTTTTGGCATAGGCCTCCTCAAACAACTTCCATTGTATTATACAGGGTGTCCCGCTTTCGGTATACTAAGCGCGAAGGGACTTGTAGTTTTGCATACACTGATCACATAAAAAATACTTAAATAACAAAATTACGCGAAAAATTTTTTGCTAAATTTTTCCTTAAAATCCATGTATTCGTCTCTAGCTTCGCGCAGCCGGCATATACCGCTCCGCTAATGTGAGTATTTTGTCTATGAAAACATAATCTTAAACGATAGCTCACATGCGGGTGGCAAAGTTGGGCGGTTTGCTTGTTGGGGGTGTACACATGGAATTTTAAGAATTCCTCTATTTTTTTAAAAAATGCGTCTGGAATTTTATAATTATTTTTTACGTACTCAGCGTATGCAAAACTACAAGTCCCTTTGCGCTTAGTATACCGAAAGTGGGACACCCTGTATATATCCTTTACTATATTTTATCTTTTCTTAATATTTTGATATTATAAAGCTGAAGAGTTTGTTTGTTTGTTTGCGCTAATCCCAGGAACTACTGGTCCAATTTAAAAAAAAATATTTGGGTGTGAGATAGCCCCAGTGCCGTCTTTAAGGCAGGGCCCGCAGGGCCCTGGCCCGGGGCCCCGAGGTAGGCAGGGGCCCCACAATTCTGAAAATTTTCGATATACAACAACAAATTTTATAAGTATTGTTATATCAAATAATCAAATATGTTATATCAAATTTTATAAGTATTAAATATAAGTATTGTTCTTTGTATAGATTATAATATATGGTTTTCATTCAATTTTATTTAAATTAGAATTGGTGGGGTATTAGTTTTTTAGATTCAAAAAATTTATTTATTGAACTCTCATATGTGGGGTGTTAAGGTGATTGCAACGATCTGTTCCCAGCCAATATCCCGCTAGATGGCGCTGAATTCTACATTTCTAGTTTATTTGAGTTTTTGCGTAATTGGAATAGTCATCAAACCTAGGAATAGTCATGGCGGTTACTGAATATTATATTTTATTGAAATATGTTATATCATTGCCTTAAAATCCACCCAATTCGGTAAAATTATGCGTTTTAACATCTGTCATTGCATACAGGGTCGTTTACACACACAGACGTATACAAAAATGATAAAGATTTAACTCTAGATGGCGTGAATGTAAAGCGCGTCACACACGGTGAAGATACTACCTATAATATTTTATCTAATCTAGTAATATTTTATATTACAGTATCTTAAGGTATCCGGTATCAGCGTTCTGACCATCATTTTTCTTGTTTCGCTGTAGAACCGCCATCCTGTTACAAATGACCCACAAAGGAGAATGACCACGGGTGGTATCGGTAAAATTTTAGTTGTGCCACGTATTCGTTATATTGTTAATTCCTATTTGTATTTATAATGATCATATGTATCAATATTAAGTCTTAATTAAACCGGATAAATTGAAATAATAGTAAAAGTAAAAGTTTTTCTTTTGAAACATGTATGAACTTTCGCATTAGTAGGAAGTAGGATTGTTATAAAAATAAAAGTTATATTTGTTGGCGTAAACTATTTTATTGTAATTTTGGGAAATAAATAATGTCAAAATTGATTACCTACAATAAAACGCAGTTTTATTTTATTACCTACATTACACTATTGTTTTTTTTTTATCAAAACATGTATTTGAAGTAGCAAATATGATATTATGCTGATCCAAGCATTTTCACTCAAAACTAATATCACTAATGATTTGTAAAAGTAAATTATTTCAAAATACATTTCATAACCAACAAGTAAGAATAATTATTCATACAACAACAAATCAAAAACACTATTTACTATGGAAAAAAAACCAGGAAGGTGAAAAACATATTTACGATTTCGATGCACTCGACTTTTAGTAAAATAATAGGTAAAAATATTATTATGGTTTTGATCACAGACATATCTGTGGTTTTGATATTAGCTACTAGTATCAGAAAGCTGCGTGTTCAATGCACGTCGGGGTCCCACAACTGTGGAGGAAGGAAGGTAGAATACCTCCATCGAATAAGTGAAGTTTCTCGACATACTCGATTTGCCGGCCGGCCTCAATGAAGATTGTCCGAAAGTTGTATATGTGCTCTATAACGAAAAAATTTCGCTAGCGCGATTCAGAGTGAGGTGTCGTACAATATACCTAATGAAGTTTTTCATCTTTTTATTTTACTGCAAATACAAAATAAAAATTAAACAATGGTAATGTAAATTCTAAACAAACTACTACCAAAATACAATTAGAACAAAAATCATTTGACTTGTTTATTTCACCCAGAGGCCAGAGGCGGCTCGTGACAAAATTGTATAGGTGTTCACTTGAAATAAAACAACGAAAATACAATAGCGTTCGGGATGATTTATTACAAAAAAATGAGCACCACATTTTATAAATGTCTATAACACTAAAAATTACAAAGTACAGGCTATTTCAAAACGAATTCAATGACTAGGTATCAATAATTAGTAAATCACCGAATTTGCATTCGCGAGCGTAGGTATCCATAGTGTTTGTCACTGACGGTCACTGACCTCTATAACTTATAGTTATAGAGGTCAGTGGTGTTTGTTGTGTAAACATGTATGTATTTGAGTAGTTAGTAGCATATTATATTCTGAATTTCTGATCCATGCCTATTCACTCAAAACTAATAACACTAATGATTTGTAACAGTAAATTATTTCAATAGGTAGGTATTTGAACATTTCCCAACAAGACGTAAGAATAATTATTCGTAGGTATACAAGATATTATACAATAACAAATCTAATACACTATTTATTATTTTATTATTTACTAGCGGTCCGCCCCGGCTTCGCCCGTGGTACATGTTTACGTTTTCTCTCCATAAGAAGTAATAGCTAGAGAGCTAGCGCAAAGCTACCTGTATGTATTTGACCAGACCTGGATTTTTGTGTGTTGATTCCCCTATACCTACTATACATGAGATGAGGAGTCACTAAGCCCAGAGTGGTGGACGGGGCGCGCGCTTAGGTAAGACAGGTGGAAATTTTTGGCGAACTTTGAAACCATTTGACCACGTCTGCCATTTTGATATTTGAAAATAGATTATTATTACTATCGGAAAATAACAATGGCAGACCATTATCACGCGGATAACATTCTGGCAGACACTTATGAAAGTGCTGAAAAAAATACAATTTTGAAAGTATTTGACCAGATCTGCCATTCAAATATTTTATTTATTAGGGTCTTAAAAACTTATTTTCGAAACGGCAGACATTTTCATTGCGTACAGACTTCAGCAGACAACAAAACTTTACAGACTTCAGCAGTCAACAAGACTTAGCTTCTACATGGTCAGATGTATATATGTATTACGTTCCCTGACCTTACATCAATGATTTACTTTATTAATGTTTTTATGGTCATTTACATTTAATTTTGAAAACTATGGAATAAAATTTATAAATTTGATGATACAAAACTAAATATACATTTGTAAAGAATCTCAAATATAAAGTTGTGTTGCAAATAACAAATCATCATTTAAATATTTAGTTTATTTCTTTATTTAAGAAACAATTAACAATAATTACAAAACAACATAAAAAAACACGCATGCATTTATTGAAATGTTCATTCATCATCACTATCGTATGGCGTTGTGTGACTCGTCTTCATAATCCATTGAATCGGATTCTGTAAAAGTAAAACGTAAATTATATAATAAAAGAAATGAGTCATTATAAACTTACCTAGTAAGGCAATGCCTTTGATGTCGCACGATGCCGCGGCCGCGCCGCCAGTGTAGGTACTTCTGCTGCTACATGAAAATATGCTAGGGTTGCAACAAATGGGAAATAAAACAATTGTGATTATTACTATTATGATGTAATCATTTATTCATATTATGTACATTCAAAACAATTGCTATTATTAAATCTGATGTAATTATTTTTTCATAAATATATAATTATTATTAATTACATAATATATTGCACTGTGAAATATTTACGTATCACTTTATTTTTGATGTTCTTAATTGTCTTTTATAAAATTTAAGTGACGCATTCGCATTGGGATCAACAATCCGATAAGAAAAGAATGGAGACAACATATACATAGCTTTGATTTCAATTCTACAGATACAAAATATACAATCTATCTAAAATGATACAACGGATGTTTCCTGCGTTTTCTCGTCAAAATACCGAAACAACGTAATTATTGTATAGTAGTTGGGCGTGAAAGTAAAAAAACAAATGAAAAGTGTTTTCCATATGATTATTTATTAAATTTACGCGATTAAGAATAATTTCAACGATACAATTTAGTAACCGAGAATTCAGAGGATTAAAGAAAATACCTGCCTGATCATTTTATCAAACTCTAAAAGAATTATGGTTATTTCGCATCACTCGGTTTATTAGTTTGGTAATAATTATTAAAGGTAGTTACAACCCTAGCCATTGAGTCGAACGGTAGGCAACACAATATCGACTTTGTGCGGGTACATATGGTACATTTCTTCTTGCTGTGAAGCGTAATTATTATTATTAAGATTTTTTAGGCTATTTTGAATCAGCTGTTCTAATTTAATTCTAGAAATTTATTAAAACGTGATTTTTTTAAAAGTATATTATGAGTTTATAAATACCTCAACCAATAGTTATTGTGTCCTATCCTCATTTCTTTATATCTTGGTAGTTAACTAAAGTGTTAAATTTACATAACCTCAACAACAACATTTACACTGCCACTGCACTAAAACTAAACTAACTAGCTCTCTAGCTATAAGAATAACCGATTTCGATAATAAGAATTATCGAAATCGGTTCAGCCGTTCTCGAGTTATGCGCTTACCAACACATTTTGCGATTCATTTTTATATATAAGACTAGCGGTCCGCCCCGGCTTCGCCCGTGGTACATGTTTACGTTTTCTCTACATAAGAACCATCCTCGTACTTCAAGGAATATAATAAAAAAAGAATTATCGAAATCGGTTCAGCCGTTCTCGAGTTATGCGCTTACCAACACATTTTGCGATTCATTTATATATATATACTAGCGGTCCGCCCCGGCTTCGCCCGTGGTACATAATATTTACGTTTTCTCTACATAAAAACCATCCTCGTACTTCAAGGAATATAATAAAAAAAGAATGATCGAAATCGGTTCAGCCGTTCTCGAGTTATGCGCTTACCAACACATTTTGCGATTCATTTTTATATATAAGAAGATAAGATTATGTGAAAATAACCAGGAAGGTGAAAAACATATTTACGAAAACATAGTAACATAATACCTATGGCTGTCGCTAGTCGCTACAATAATTATATTTCAATTTTATCTTTTTATACCTAGTAGAACTGGCCGACGAATAAAAAAAATCGTATTAGAATAAATACAATAAATTACGGAACAAAAAAAGGATTGTAACTGAATTAGGTATGTTTGTTTCTGGGCGCACCGTTTTCGACGACGCGACGCGCGACGTAAGCGTATAGGTATAGGTACCTACTTTGCTAAAACAAACTAATAAAATTGTGTGTCTGTCTGAAAATTCGGAAAAGCATATTTTGCAAGTTTGTAATTACTTTGATAGTTTACCGATTTATAATAATTGTAATTGTAATTGTATAATATATAATTTGCAATGTGGTGAAATTTCATAAAAATCACGGGCCAATTTTTTGTTTTGAATCCCACCGAAAATATAATTGCGTTATTAGAATAATTAATTACTATACCTACCCACGATCAATTATTACAATATAGTCTCAAATGCATACTAGAGAAATATTGCAATTTGATTCAATTAAAATGCATAGCATACAAAAATAAATTCACAACACAAGAAATTCCGCGCGCAAATCATAGCGCGTGTCAATGAAATCAAGAATGTTTTATATCAAGCCGACGCGGACGACGACGCGACGCCGAACAAAAGTACCTACGACGGACGACCACGCTTCGAGTTGCCAAACAACATGAGTAATAAATTGTTTACAAAAAAAACAAGTTTTCCATTTTTCTGTATGAGTAGACAGAACTTCAAAACGCCACCTGCTACGGTTTATATTATGAACGATTGTTATAAAAATAAAAGTTATATTTGTTGGTGTAAACTATTTTATTGATCAATAATTTTGGAATTTAAAATTGTCAACATTGATTACAATAAAACGCAGTTTTATTTTATTACACTATTGTTTTTTTTATCAAAACATGTATTTGAAGTACCTGCTGATCCAAGCATTTTCACTCAAAACTTATATCACTAATGATTTGTAAAAGTAAATTATTTCAATATACATTTCATAACCAACATGTAAGAATAATTATTATTATTCCTACCTACAACAACAAACCTAAAACACTATTTACTATGGGAAAATAACCAGGAAGGTGAAAAACATATTATTATTTACGATTTCGACGCACTCGACTTTTAGTAAAATATAGTAGGGAAACATAATATTATGGTTTTGATTTTTGCTACTAGTATAAGAAAACTGCGTGTTCAAACTACTTGTTTGTCTGTCTGAAAATTCGGAAGTACTTTGGTAGTTTACCGATTTATAATAATATTGTATACCTATATCGTTGTTTAAAAAATATTCAAACACAATAAAATATGATATATGTACTGATTTATCACTGGTTTCAGTGATGAACTGATGAGTCAATTATAGCCACTATACTTTCGTCATACGTGTGTATGATTGATGTGATTTGCAACGTGGTGATATTTCAGAAAAATCACGGGTCAAATTGTCCCACCGAAAATATAACTGCGTTATAAGAATAACTATACCTACGATAAATTATACATAATACAATATAGTCTCAAATGCATACTAGTGAAATATTTTATTTGAATCAATAAAATAAAAAAAATAAATAAAAAATAATAATAATACAAAAATAAATTCACAACACAAGAAAATCCGCGCGCAAATCATAGCGCGTGACAATGAAATCAAGAACTTTCGAGCCGACGCGGACGACGAAGGAGCCTAACAAAAGTACCTACAATCATAGGCGGCTCGTGACAAAATTGTATGGCCGTGTTCACTTGAAATAAAACAACGAAAATAGGTACCTACAATAGCGTTAGCAGTACAAAAAAAATGAGCACCACATTATAAATGTCTATTTATACACTAAAAATTATAGAGTATTTCAAAACGAATTCAATTATTATTTAGCAATAATTAGAAAATCCCCGAATTTGCATTCGTGATCGTATTCATAGTGTTTGTCTACACTAATATTATAAAGAGGAAAACTTTGTTTGTTTGTTTGATTGTAATGAATAGGCTCATAAACTACTGGACATTTTACCAATGTTTGCAAGTTTGTGGTTACTTTGATAGTTTACCGATTTATAATAATTGTATACTTATATCATTGTTTAAAAATATTCAAACACAATATGATATAGGTACTGATTTATCACTGGTTTCAGTGATGAACTGATGAGTCAATGTTAGCCACAATACTAATCACTTTCGTCATACATGTGTATGAACTATGATTGATGTGATTTGCAATGTGGTGAAATTTCATAAAAATCACGGGCCAATTTTTTGTTTTGAATCCCACCGAAAATACATATATTACTAATTGCGTTATTAGAATAATTAATTACTATACCCACGATCAATTATTACAATTTACAATATAGTCTCAAATGCATACTAGAGAAACATTGCAATTTGAATCAATTAAAATGCATAGCATACAAAAATAAATTCACAACACAAGAAATTCCGCGCGCAAATCATAGCGCGTGTCAATGAAATCAAGAATGTAATTTTATATCAAGCCGACGAGCGACGACGCCGAACTAAAGTACCTACAGTACCATTTACCTTCAGTGTACAATACAGTTTACAGACCTACGACGGACGAACAATAATGAGTAATAAATAAAAAAAACATAGTTTCTAAGGTCATTAGTTTTATTTTATTTTATTGTTATTTTCTTTGAACGATTGGAAATGAAATTACTCAATTTTTACACAGAACTTTGATTTATTAGAATTATGCTCATTATGCATAAGATAACGAACGCGAATGCACGACATCTAGCGCGTCAATGTCTAAACATCGCCTTTCGTTTAGACATTGACGCGCTAGATCTGTAATAAGTATATAGTCTATGCGCTAGATGTCGTGCTTTATGTCGTGTTTCGCTTGGCAAAAGTCACGCACACTACTGTAGAAGTGTCAAATTTTTCCGGTATTTTACTGTTGTTTTTCTAAGTAAATATTGTAAATTATTGATTAAAAAGGTCGAACGCGCACACATTTCATTATAGAGAAGTGATAAAATGATTAGTTTTAAAGAAATAGTGTCTGTGTTAAGTGTTTAGAGGTAATCAAAAATGTATGGAGGGACGGTCGGAACATCAACCTTAAGAGACGGGGTTACGATTTAGCCTATTGCGTTATTGTAAACTGAAAAATGATAAAGCTAAAATTTAAGGATTTTCCATCCCTTACATAGGCCCCAGCCAGTACCTTGGCCCATAGCCTCGTTGATCCTAAAGACGGCACTGGATAGCCCATGTATCGAGGAAGGCTTATATAGGCTATAATATAATATTATCACGCTAAGACCAACAAGAGGGGAGCCGCGGGGCGCAGCTAGTAAGTAACAAATAATAGACCGCTTAAAAGCAGAAAATATCTATAAGTACATACTTAATCGGTACCTACATTAAACGATGTTAGATTATAATGCAGTTACACAGGGTATCCCACTATTGGTATACTAAGCGCGAAGGGACTTGTAGCATACACTGATCACGTAAAAATACCTACTTAAACAACAAAATTACATCAAAAAAATTTTGCTAAACTTTTCCTGAAAATCCATGTTTTCTTATCTAGCTTCTCGCAGCCGGCATATAAAGTGAAGTCCCATGTCCCCAAGTAGGGTAAGGGGCAGATGCATTATACATCTGTTTCACTGATCGATTTTCTTTAGGTACAAGTAGGTGATCAGCCTTCTGTGTCCTGCCAGACCGAGACATTTTTTTTTTCTTCGTCACCACCGGGAATCGAACCCAGGAGCCCTCGGTGTTACGCTCACGCGTCAGCCACTGTACCGAGGAGGCGGTCGGCATATTATAACGCTTCGCTAATGTGAACATTTTGTCTATGAAAACATAATCTTAAACGATAAGTCACGTGCTGGTACCTGGTAGCAAAGCTGGGCGGGTTGCTTGTTATGGGTGTACATATAGCTGCATAGCACTCAGCGTATGCAAAACTATAACCTCCTTTGAGCTTAGTATACCAACAGTGGGACACCCTGTATAAATGAACTTAGGTATACACAATATATACTCAATTTTGTCAAAATCTGTGTAGTATCTTATATATTAATCCATAGTCTATTGAAAGTGTGTCTGTAGAAAAATATATTAAACGAGCTCAAGAAATTATAATTTCGGAGATAGCAGATGTTTGAAAATTGTCCATAGGTATAATCTGCGCAGATAGAGAATAGATCTGAAGATGGCCTCCGCTCGTATGCGTTCTCGCTCGATCTCTATCGCTGTCTATACTCACACAGTGAACTGTGAAGTACGCGCTGCAGAAAAAAATAATCAGGCGGGATTCTGTTTTCCAAGCTAGGTACTTGACGCACTCCGAGTTGTAGTTGTTTTAATTGATATTGTTGTTTTTGTTGAGTTTGGTTGTTATATTGTTTGTTACCATAAGTACACGTCGCCATCTTCAGATCTATTCTCTATCTGCGCGGGTTATACGGCGCTGTTGCTAGAAATTTTTATTTTTCTATCTGCGTCTTTCTCAGAATCGCATACCGAATCCAATGGGATAACGCTCATATTTTTCAGAGACTCAATTAACGAGTAGTCTGTTCAATAACAAACTTCTTATTGATATTAGAACATAACATAATACTATACTAACAGTAGGGATTTTAAATAAATTCGGTGGCGATTTTTTCTTCGGTCGGTAATTTGATTAAATAAATCGAACGGTATTAATAATAATTAATCCTAATGAAAAATAATCCAGTATAGAAGAATTTAGATACCAAAATAAATTGTCAAAAAACCCCGTGTCGATGTCCATTACTATAAATCATAATATAGTCTGTGCGTTGTAGTCTGTTGACAGTCATATGACGTATGACATATGTCAGCATACAGCTATAAGACGCTTAAAAATTTGAAAACAAAATATCGTTATATGTATCGTGTTCATAATACTCAAGTTATTACAGTTATTCTAAAATATTAAATGATTATATAGAACAGGAACTTGTTCAATTTACTAATTTCATACAATGGAGGATAAAATTTGTGATAATGTGAATATGGACTCAAACAATATCACATTTGATAACATGACTATATTGAACGAATTGAATAATATCGCAAACCTTGTACGGTACGTATTTTTATAACTACATATTTTAATTAAATAAATGAGTAAATTGTGTGTAAGACTTAAATGAGTATATTCCCAATTAAAAAAAAAATGTTGGAATCATTTATTAAGCCAATAATGGCTTAAATGGTGATTCATTAAAGTTTGATTTACCAATCTCATATTATTAAATTTTATTTTAGAATGTAACATGACAGATACTCATATTAATTTTAATATTGTTGGTGCTTAATACAAAATATATGATTTTAGTGGATGTTGAATAGATAACAACTCTGCTCATTTATTGAATACCTAATTTTAACCATTGATTTTAGGAATGAAGATTTTCTTGAAACTGTTCCCAATGCAAAATTAAAACGACTTAAATGGGTCCCTATGTTCAATTATTTAAAACAATACATATTAGATGAAATGGTACAAGAACTTGGATCAATGTGGGACTTTGAAAATATGTCACAGAAATTAGAAATACTCGAGCAACAAAAGGATAAATTTTCTAAAATTAATCCTGATAAACCTGTCTGGTAATATTTTATTATTATATTAATATTGTACTCTGATGGTCTAGTTTGCCTATTTCTAACTTGAGTTTTTTTACAGGCGACCACAACATTTGAATATTAAAGATCAATTGAGAGCTAAAGATGCTGCAAATTTAAGGAAGCAGAAGGCATCACTTGAGTCTTTAGCAAAAGAATATGAATTAAGAGTTGTCAAACTAAAGAAAAAATTGACTGCTAAAAGATGTTATTTTAAAGCATTACAAATGGATATACAAAAGTATGAAAAGAAAAATGAAGAAATTATAAATAAGATAGCGGAAAACATTGAAACACACAGTAACTTGATTGAAATTATTTCACCAAATACAATATCAATTGATAACAAAGTTTGGTCAGAAAAGGAAAATGAATTTTTTGGATAACTGATATAATACTACAACATTGAATAAAATTTATATTTCAGAAAATTGTACACACCTGAGAAACATATAACAAAAATTTATATATCTAAGAATTCTTTAACTCAATAAAACATCAAAACAATTTTTGCAAGTGTTACATAGTGAACAAATGACTTAAGTGTAATACAAAGTGTTACCAAAAGCAAATTGCAAGCCCTATGCAGTGTTAAACAAGCAAATAATATTTCACAAAAGTTTTAGAAATCTCATTAAAATTTATTATTAAACTACATACTAAATAATAAAGCTTTCATATCTCTAAGCTTAGAAGAAAATCTTGTATGAAAATGTAGAAATAAAGTATTTTTGAAAACATACAGTGTCTGTAAATGCAAACAAATGAAACAAAAATAAACATCTCATTTTAAATAGTAATATTTATTAATGATTATTTATTTGACAATGTTAACATAGCTAAAAAATAAAATTGTACAATGCAAAATTTGCATATAATTTTAAATATAATAATATAGCAATTGCACTATTGTTGCGAGGACTACACTGCTCTCTACAGTCATTACAAATTATATCAATTCATTTATAGATAGATGATCTAAGGACACGAAGATAAAGCCTCTGGGGAGATCATGCCAATTTGCCAATAATTTTGATATAACTACTTATGATAAGAGTAATACTGTATGCAAAATAACATTAAATTCACTGGGGACTTGGGCTCACTCCCTAAGCATACAATGTAGTGAATTGCAATGGAGTCCTAGAATACAAATAAACACTTATTAGCTACAGGTGAAGGTTAATATCATGTCTTAGGCCAGCTTCTCCTCAGGACAATTTTACTCAAAACCAATCACAATAAACACAATAGAATAATTTAGGAGACGAGTCAGTTTTCATAAAACATTATCGTCAAAACTTATAATTTTAAGTTTTGTAATCAACCAATTTTACTTAAGACCTATTATACTTTACATTTATAGGCACATTAGTTACAGAATAAGAAACTCAAATAGGTTTTTCGATCCACTAAAACTACACAAAGAGTGTTCTGACGCTAAATGTCCAATGCCCGCATCTTAGCCTGCCACTTCATTTCAATAAAATTTTCTACAATGGGTCAATATAAGAAAAAAGGATAAGGCTGCATGTTATGAGGGATCGAAAAAGCTGCAATCAATAGGCATCGCCGAATGTATAATGTCAATCAAAAACTGAGTAAACTAACCTCAAATTTAATATCACTAACAAAACAGAAGGCACAAATTATTGAAAAATAATTTAACTATACAGATGACATTATACTCGGCTATGTCCGATGACTACACTAATGTAGTAATATAATACATGATACAATTAAATTAAATTATTTGTAGCATCCTTCTCACTGTGCAGCACACTGGATCCCAAACGTCAGTTATTTCTTTTTCGGTGGTGATCGTTGGGGTGTGGCTGGTCTCCCGCTGTTGATGCCATTGTACTGATACTTTGCCTTTTTCTCAGATGGTTTCAATATCTGTACAACAAAATATATATTGTTGAAGTGAAAACTTCTTTAGCGGCGTTGGGTATAAAATCTTAAACTCGCGTCAGGACACGTGGCCTGATCGAAAAAGCGTAAGACGGATGTTTTTTTTTTTTTTAGCCCTTATATTCCATGCGTTAAGACGGATACCATTCCAATATATCAAACATGCTGAACGTTAACAATCAAGTTTTCACTTCTGCCGGCACTCCCGGAGTGCAACCCGTCTTTTTTTGACTTCTAAACACTACATATTGTGCATTTCACATTGTATTATTGAACAAAAAGTTTAATTGAAACTTAGTATCAATTATTATAGACAAGATATCACATTATGATAAATTTACATCCCATTTTGGAACTTAAACTCCAACTCAAACATTTATTTATTCAATTAGACTTCTTTTAGAAGCACTTTTGAATCGTCATTACATATTTTTAACATTTACCACAGATTCGGAAACGTAATGTAACGCATGTCATTGATTACAAATAGAAACACCTGTTCTAAAAGTCTATTAGTCATCTTGATTTTCAATATTAATATTTTATTTTACATGATTCATATTACATACAGACTATCATATTACATAATATATTATCATACCTGGAAAGAGCACATTAATGTCTCGTCAACGGACATCATTCCACCAGCATTGTCAAATTCACCACAATAATTGGGAGCAGAAAAGAGTGTTACAAGCTGCCTCTTTGCAAAGAATTCATAGCCATCTTCAACAACCTAAGAAATAACAATTCACAATTATTGTAGACTATGCAAAAAATGCGAAATAGTACAACTTTAGTATTTGGTATTTACATTTTAACTTTGATACGAAATTGGACCTTTAAATTGAAGATACCTAATACAAATTCACTATTTAAAAACCTTCAGTTACAATGTCGTACTTTACTTAAGGTAAATACTTATATTATAGAATGAAATAAGTTACATTAACTTTGGGTAAATTATTAATTACCTGATGGGCTCTGCAAATGAGATCCAAGTCGTGTCTATTGAGGAACTTGCTGACCACATCGGGACCAAATGTGAATGATACACCACGATCATTCTCGCCCCAGCCTTGCACATCCTTGTCAGGATCCGACCACAAGAGGTCACAGAGTAAACCTTAAATATGTTTATTGTTTTTTGTTTATCCATACTAATATTATAAATGCGAAAGTAACTCTGTCTGTCTGTTACTCAATCACGCCTTAACTACTGAACCAATTTGCATGAAATTTCGTATAGAGATATTTTGACACCCGAGAAAGGACATAGGATAGGTTTTATCCCGGAAATCCCACAGGAACGGGAACTATGTGGGTTATTCTTTGACTGCGCGGGCGATGCCGCAGGTGGAAAGCTAGTTGTATATATAATATCGAAGCATAGTTCATAATTTTAACATTGTAGAAATGTAAGCTATCTTTTTGTAAGCATTTATCCACTTTTATTATAATTACATTTTTTAGATGAAATACATGTCTTTATTTAAAATGGAATTACAAAACGGATAGTATTTTCTATTGTCCTTAGATAACCGAAGCGAAATAAACAATCAACAGCCTTACCAGTGTCAGGGACATCAGTGGGTCTCATTATCCGTCTAATTTGCTCCATGCCCTGTAGATCGGGCGAAAGACCGCCATGACAGCAAAATATTTTTTCATCAATGATAGCGGCGATTGGCAAGCAATTAAAGCAGTCTGTGAAGGTCTTCCACAGCTTGATGTTATATCGGCGTTTACACTCATCATAGAAACCTACAAGTTAATTATTTTCGTTATCAGTTTTTTGCGCTTGTCATTCGCACATTAAAAAATCATACGTAAATAAATTACATTTTGTATAAAAAGATGGCTGGAAAATAACCAAGGTCGAAAATACACGATCCAATACTTAAACTGTTATAAACTCCGATGGCGAAAGAATAAACAAATAGTTACCATAAATACGATTTATGCTCGCGCACTCATGATTCCCGCGCAGGAGGAAGAAATTCTCGGGATACTTGATTTTATAAGCAAGCAAAAGGCATATGGTTTCGAGAGACTGCTTGCCGCGATCTACGTAATCTCCCAAAAATAGATAGTTGGCTTCGGGCGGAAAGCCGCCATACTCAAAAAGACGCAACAAATCGGTGTACTGGCCATGTATATCACCTGAAACAAATATGTTTAACAATCATTATCTATAAACAATACCTATTTAATTATTGTAATAATACTGATGCTTGCTATCTAATATCTAATATATATTATAAAAGCGAAAGTTTGTAAGGATGTATGGATGTATGGATGTTTGTTACTCTTTCACGTAAAAACTACTGAACCGATTACAATGAAATTTAGCACACATATAGAGGGTAACTTGGGTTAACACATAGGATAGTTTTTATCCCAAAAATCCCACGGGAACGGGAACTATGCGGGTTTTCCTTTGCAAACGCGGGCGAAGCCGCGGGCGGAAATCTAGTTAACAAATAATTTTTGCTCATGCATGAAATAAAGCAATATTGAAAAATATATACAATTTATTAATTTGACGAAATTTCAGATAATTTAACAGGCACCAAAAAGAACTCATTGAACAATAATGTTGCAGTATAATCAGTTATCACTAACTACTTACCATTAAATTCACACACAATCTAGTTTGTATATTGAAGATCTTATAAGTTCCAGATAAGAAAAAATTCTATATAGGAATAAAATAAATGTATAATATTATGTATGGAAAACCTTATGTGGTATAACTTATAAGGTTTTCCATACATATACATTTATTTTATTTTTAATGTCAAATGTAGTCACTGGCTGTTGATCTTTCTATAAATTCTGTCTGTTTTACATCTCATCTATACTAATATGATAAAGCTGAAGAGTTTGTTATCGCGATAATCTCACGAACTACTGGTCCGATTTGAAAAATTCGGTGTTAGATAGCCTATTTATCAATGAAGGCAATAGGCTATATATCATTACGCTAAGACCAATAGGAACGGAGCAACGCGGGTGAAATCGCGAAACGCATCTAGTACTAAATAAGATTTTAGTAATAATGTCAGAGAGAATTTGCTTTGATATCTAATTGAAAATATAAACTTTGCACTATTTCCAATAAACCAGTTTCATTTAGTTGGGGTTAATTTAGATATTTTACTATTCTATACTTTAAAAGTTTGAAATGAAAAATAGCTATGATTCTGTTTTTGTATCTATATCAATTTCGAATAATTTTATTAAATACTGTTCAATTTCATTAATTATTAATTATCATAAATATGTCTATTAATTAAAGTAATTAAACCCTATTTATTCTTATTTATAATGAGAGTAAAAAAAACTTATAATATACTAGCAGTCCGCCCCGGCTTCACCATGGTACCTACATGTTTAAACTTTCCTATCTCTCAAGTTGGATTGAATTGCACATGGTGTGCGAATTTTATTATAATCGGTTAAGTGGTTTAGGAGTCCATTGAGGACAAACATTGTGACACAAGATTTATATATATGTATTAAGATAAACTGAAATATCAAACAATTTCAAGTATATTGTTTTTATGGTACGTAAATAAAAATGAAACACAATTTTTTTCAAATTAAGGAATAAGTTAAATAAAGGTTGTATAATTACCACAAATTTTGAGTGGTGCTTCCAATTCCAGAAGTATGGGCTGTTGCAGGAATATCTCTCTGGATTTAGTGCATAGTCCTCGCACCTCCGACTCTGACATCTGCACTGTTTTCCCAGGGCGGCATCCTCGAACTACAACAAGAAATAATATAACACAAAATAAACATTATACTTAGCAATTAACAATCAGAAGCAACAAAGAAAAAAAGAGTATGACTGAAATGAAGATGAAGTAATATTTAGGTTTTTTAGGCATTTAGTAACAATCATTTAATGTTATACTTTTGTCAAACCTGCAGTAACCTTTTTTTTACAAGTACTTTGCAGACAGGAAGTTGATATCATGCATACTTTATTATTTACAATCTTATATAATGGTAAAATACTTGTAATTCAACTGGTTAACAAATACACTTTCGTAACTAGATATGTTACATAGGTACGATTTTGTTACATTTTAACATTTGAAACAACAAAAAACAAATAAATTTTTATGATTCCATGGATGCAATATAAGAAACAAAAATATAATATGATGTTAAATAAAAGTGATTTAGTGACGCAAATAATTCCGAAACAAATTTTCACATTTACAAGGATAATAAAAACTGAAAACATCTAGCAAAGTACTGTCTTTACAAGTCTGGATTCAACCATACATTCTCCAGAAAAGATGTCTTTCAATTTTCCTTTTCGTCTTGCAGTTTCTTGTTGCAGCCTGAATACTGATGTAACCCATAATAAGCAGCATGATAAAGTGAAATTAACAAGTAAAGTAACACACAATGCGAACAAAGCACAACAATAAGCCCATGAAATAATTAAAAGCTATGATATCCGTGGTACATTATACAAGAGCACTTAAGAAAATTGATTCGTGAACATAACAATATTATATCTATTATCAACAATGCCAGACTCCTCTTTAATTTTAAGTCTTAACATCTATAGTAGATTCAGATAAGAATTGAGGATAATCGATTTATTTATGAGTTAGACGTTACTATACCTATACACTCGACCACAATTACGCAACTAGAAACACCATTTAACCAAATAAATTTATTCACACGATGTCACTACACATAAAGTATATGGAAATATCTTAAATTTGATGTTATAAGAAATTTTTACCTTCTAAAAGTCTGTGAATTAGACTATCAACATTCAGTTCTTCCGCCATGTTTACTACACCACGATTATTTTACGTCAAACAAGAGTCGAAGTCAAATAATTTATCGATACCTTCCATAGCCAACAAAGGAATCGAAGTCACAGACTCTCAATGATAATTTTTAGTTTAAGGCTTATTTCCACGGTATTTCTGATAATAAAGAAAAATTTAACTAAAGTCTAAAATATAAATTACGTTTTTTTAACGAATTGGAAGAGAAGTTAATTTAGTTATATTTAGTTCTATTAGGTACATATTTAACTAGATTCCGTCTGCAGCCTCGACGGCATTGTATAAACAAAAGACGTGTGGCCTCAGAGGAATAAACCTATAGAGTTCTTATATTGAGACAGAACAAAATACATATTTTCTAATCTACTTACTCCTAGTCAATAACAGCATAAGTCAGATTGAGATAGCGATAGAGTATCTGCACTGTCTTCAAACGTAGCGCGCCGGCTAAGTTTTGTTTGCCTTCCAGCTGGAGGTCTCGGTGCGTCAAGTGTTTTTAACGAAATATTTAGAAAATATAAAGTGTATAGTGTTTCTTTTTATTTGTCAGTGTGCTAAAATGACTATTGTATGTTTAGCTACCGGCTATTACTAGTCGAATGGGAGTTTTGGATGAAAACAATGAAAAAATATCTTTCCATCGGTAAGTGATTTTCAGCAAATTGATAAATATTTATGTTCTAACCCTATTTGAAGGTTTTATCAAGCGCTTTTTTATAAGTTTATGTTGTAACTGTAACATTTACCCACTTTATGGGGTTGTGGAATACAAAAGAATTAAATAATTTTTAAAAAATGTCACAATATTATCACGTTTGGCATTTTGTTTACCACCGTAGTGTTGTAACACATCTAGCGTATATTATCGATTTATGACAAAAAATCTATTTCATATTAACGTTGATTTATTTATTTTGTTTCTTATATCAGATTTATATTATGTAGTTGTTGTAGCAAATAATAGATGTAAATTTTCTACAGCAGGAAAATAAAAAATACCACGTGGTTGTTTTATTTGACTTTAAATCTGTTTAGTTTGTTGTTTCTCTTTTAGATTATTAATAAATTCATTTTGTTTTAGATTTCCAGAGCTAAATAAAAAATGGGTATAAAACATGAGACGTGTAGATTGGACGCCGTCGAAATTTGCTAGATTGTGTTCACTGCATTTCGAGCCTGCGTGTTATCAAGATGGATACTCTAGAAGAATTGTGCAATCTTACGCTTACGTTTTTTTTTTGTTCCTTTAGATAATAAATACATTTGTGTGTGAGTGAATTTTTATTTGGAAATTTTTTTACACATTTACTTTAAATGTGTAACTATGTGAAAATTAAACGGTTGATTAAATGACAGTTCTCATAGATGAGAAACTACTATTGAAATACATACATAATATAGGTACATGCGTTTTCAAATAAAAACCCGCATAGTTCCCATTCCTGTGGGATTTACGGGATCAAAAGTAATTTTTCCAAATTTCATTGTAATCGGTTTAGTAGTATTCGCGTGAAAGAGTAACAAACATCCATCCTCACAAACTTTCGCTTTATTAGTAGGATGTAAGGAAAATGTTTTCTTTAAAACTGTCCTTTTATGAACTTGTTAAAATTCATGCTGACTGTGCCTTTCTCCTCACTCCTTTAACTTTATTGATCTTTATTTTAAATTAGTTACATTTCAAGTTTTAAAATTTATTTTAAAATATACTAGCTTTCCGCCCGCGTTTTTAAAGAAAATCCCGCACAGTTCCCGTTCACGTGGGATTTCCGGTATAAAACCTATCCTATGTGTGTATGTACAAAATTTCATTGTAATCGGTTCAGCAGTGAAAGAGAAAGTTATCCATTCTCGCATAATTTCGCATTTATTATATTCGTAGGATTAAACAAATAATGTATTCAACTGAAATTTATGATTAATTTTGTTTTTTTTTATTATTTATTATTTCACGAAACCGTAAATGCAAAATGCATTCACGATTTTATCGATTGAAGCACATCCCATCACTATCACCTTCTATCTATCTAAATACGTACCTATAGTAAAAATGGTGCCATGACTATGTTGAAACGTAGCTTGTAGTCTATAGCTATCTCATTCTTTCTTACGACGTTTTCTTTAGATAGAGAGAAACAAATATATGTAAATTGTATACGCTCGATACAAGTACTCTATAGGTTTATTCCTCTGAGCGTGTGGCACTCGGGGACTGCCACGCCCCGCGGTAAAGCTATTGCACTCATCAAGCCACACCTCCGTGCCCGTCGGAGTGGGGAGCGTGCTGCGTGAGGTACCAATTACAATAATTCTTATTTCTTAGCTATTTATTGAATCACACTAACTATTTATTTATTTATTTATTTTTATTTATTTATTGAATACAATTTACAAACAAACTAAGCAAACAAACAACTGAACGAAATATATGTTTTTATTAGTTAGTTCTTTAAAGAAACGAATCTTCAATGGCGGCGTTTATCATTCCCTCTCGCTCACACACGGCCGTACGGTATGCAAAAAAAAAATGGAAAAATAAAATCACTAAAATGTATTTGATTTTCCCTATAATAGTTTTTATCATAAATTTACAATGACAATTATGCATTTGCGAAAGTAAATAATGTTTTATTGGAATTTGACTAAATATGTTCTTTGGGAAAAGTTGTTCAGTTTTATGGGCTTATTACAAGTATTATGGGGATTTTATTACATTCTGTATACGTAAATATGATAATTCATATAAATACACAAATACAATAACAAAAAAGTTTGTCAACAAACAATTTGAAATAATTAATAAAATAATTATCAATTTACGTTATTTTTATTTTCTTTTTTGATGATCCTACCATCTGTCAAAGTCAGCTTTGGCCGCCATTGAAGATTCGTTTCTTTATTGAACTGACTAATACAATGGTGATAAAAGTTTATTTTATAATCGTATTTTTATTGATCTGAATGAGGGATCTTCTACAATTGCTATGTAAAATGCCAATCCTGTATAATAAATTTGATTATTTAGGATAAATCAATTTATTTGTTTTACACTTGTTTTACAGCACAATAACTAGAAAAAAAAAATTGTAGTCTGTAATTGTCATATAGACTGCTGAATTAATCCATAGACTATCGGTGATTTGTTTTTAAAATTCCATTTTGAATAGGCAAAATGTCGCTGTTCTTGGTTGTCAAGCTATTTTCTCATCGCAATGTGCCGTTCTGGCGCATACTATGTATGAAACATTACAGTTTGGCGTGTGCGTTGTATTTTATTTTAGACAAGACTTGACGGCTATTTTAAAAACTCCATGGCTTTCTATTGGTTATCGCTATATTACTGGTTTGGTATTTCGTAAACATCAGAAACGAAACAAGACGAAATTTTAGTCTAATGGGAGGAAAATAAATGTTTCAAGCAAGTTAATACTACATTTGTATGGTGCAGTAAACTAATTTGTATGATAATCTAACCTTCGTTCTCAATACTTCGTGAAACCATGGAGGATAAGATGGAGAGTGAACAGAGTTATAGTGAAGAGAGCAGCAGTAGTTCCTCTGATAGTTCCAGTGAGAGTTCAGATAGTGAGGAAGAGTTGATGGAACCTATTCGTATCTTAGGCCAAACCTTGGAGCTACCTCAGGATCTTTGTGAAGATCCAGCTTTATTTAAGGAGTTTTTCTCAATGAAATTATGGGATAGTTTGGATGATAGGCATAAGGAATACCTCAAAGAACTCTTGCCAACGTTTTCAGAAAATGATGAGGAAGAAAAGGAAACAACAATAAAAATGCTATTCAACCATGAACCATTTCATTTTACATCACCCTTGACATGTTTCTTTCGAAATTTAAGGCAAGGTAACTACAGACCGGATATTGCCAGAATGAGGAAGTTTTTGACAAAGGCTAGAGCTAAACAACAAAGGCATAAGGTAATACTGCTTAATGCATTACTATTTAAAGGCATTTTGTTAATTCACAGAAGCATGATGATAAATTTATTTTTCAGATAAAGTCTTACTATGCAAAGTTATTGCCTGAAGTATTAATTTCAAGAGAGAGATTATTAGCAGTAGCAAAAGCTGCACCGCCAGGCCCCATTCCTCATGTGCCATTACTACCACCAAAACCATCAACTAAAAATAATTATAAGCCAATGTATGTCCGGGCCAAGCATAGATATTTTGAAGAATTAGCAGCTATATGGAGTGAGGTGGGTGGACAAGAATCAGATGATGAAAATTATCCCGAAGGACCTCCAGAACATTTCTTGAAAAAGAGAAAAAGAAATAATGCATTACAGGTACCTATTAATGTAAAAAAAAATATAATTGGTTATATTATCAGGGCTTAACTTAGCAGAAAATAATTTAATAATTTGGCGTGTAATTTAATATCATACAAAAAAAAATCAATTATGATTTTAATATATAAACTTAAATGCCCTAATAATGCCATAATATACAGGGTGTAATTGTTAAGTGTGCACAGGCGATTATTCCGTAACTATTAGAGATATCAAAAAACTTTAAACTGATAACGAAAGTACTTAACCTAATGAGTAAAATGGCCATAATAAATTTTTAAAAATAAAACGATTGATATCTGCAATAGTTACGGAAGAATCGCTTGTGCACACTCAATGATTACACCCTGTATATTATAAGTGACTACTTTATGTATTATTGAATAACTTTTGTTTTTAGAGTGCTGATACCAATGTATCAAGTACGTTGGGAGGTGCTGAGGTCACACATCCATCTTCATTAGCCTGCTTAAAGAATGTTTTATCTGCTCACAGAGCTAGGAGACAATACAGAGAGGTATTGCAGTACAGTAGCACCTCTATAAGTCGAATATCAAGGGAGACGCCAAAAAATTCGAGTAATAGAGTTTTCAACTTATGGAGGATTTCGACTTAGGCGGATTTTGATTCGACATAAAGAGTTTGAGGTTTATTCTTATAAATTTTGAGTTAGAGAGGTAAAGTTCATTAAAATTCAACTTGCAGAGGTGACAAACATGTTTTTATTTATTACAAATCAACATTATTTCAAATCATTTTAAAATAAAAAATATGGCATTAAAAAAGTCAGTATATTTTTATTGCTGTAAATAATTTAGTTGTTCTCTAGCATTGTCTAATCTATAAAGAGCAGAAAATTCTTCTTCTTCAGAGATACTGATTTGCTCTATAAAATTTCGTAAGGTATTCAATACGGTTCTTGCCTCTTTGATGGAAACCTATGGATCGCATGTACTATTCACGTCTTCTATGTCATCTTAATTATTAGTATCGGTTTTATGAGCTACTGAATCGATAATTCGTCATCAGATACTTAATGCAAACACGTGTTTACGTGAGTCATAAATTTATTATTGTATACTCCTAAAATGTTTTCTAAGAAACAATAGTGTACTTGCACTGTCGGCAAATTCTTAGTCGGTAACTTATTTTTGTTCGAACAATAGAGGTAATAAATTCCAAATCATCAAGTTATAAAGGTTGTAAAATAAAACGTTGCTATGTTCGAGATACAGAGGTCAAATTTGATTTTTCGAGGTATAGAGTGAAAATATGTACCAAAATGGCTTGGAGGGACTCGGTGATTATTTCGACTAACAGAGGGACAAAATTTCAAGTAATAGAGGTTTTCGGGTTTGAAGGGAAGGGAACAAGACATTTTTTCGAGATTTGGAGGTTTTTGACTTATCGAGGTTCGACTTAACGAGGTGCTACTGTATTTATATGTTATTCTATACATAATATCATAACATATTTATTTATTAAATAGTTATTTTATTTTAGAAATATTGAGCTTAAAATTACTTTTTATTTTTTGTGTACTTTTTTTCGCCTTGAGTTTGGTGAGTAGAATATTACTTATCATTTGTATCTAGTTTTCTTTAATATTTCATCCAATTGAAGACTGTATTGCTACAATTTAAACTGTGTCTTACTAAAAATATTATGTTCTCAGAATCATCCAGAATTAAATACCACTGGTATTACTTTAGATGATATCAAACAGAGAGTAGCGTTAATGAATGGAGCAAAGAAACTCATGTTTGGAGGATCCAAAACAGATATGCCTATACAGAAGATGCGCAAAGGAACTAAAAGAGAAATACATCAAAAAGCTAAAGATTTTAAATTACCTCTGAAAAAACCTAAAGATGACCTTGAGAGCACTGAAAATAAACTCTTACCACATATAAAGATAAAATGTGAACAAGAGGAGACGGATTCTGAAAGTTCATCATTTTTCGATCCAACAAACAGCCCAAGGCATTGCAAAAAACTGCTTGATAATGTTGAAATTAAACAGGAAGTAAATGATTATGATCATGTAAAGTAGGTTTTATTCTTTATATGTACATAATATGTAGGTTTTTGGAAATGCAAAATCAAAACTTAATGATTATTTTGAAAAATTTCAGTTCAAGATATTATGATATAAAAGAGGATGGGATCAAGAAGGAACCTCAAGATGGACTGGCAAATTCAAGAATACATCAACCTGTTCCAATTAAACTGGAAGATCTTGATGGAATCGGTCGGTTTTTACAATCAGATATTATAATTGTATATTTTATTATGAAATTTAGTTTATACTTTATTTGAGTTTATAATAAATTGTTCTGGAAAATTATAGAAATATAAATGGCCACAAAAAATGACTAAACTATTCATTTTTTTTTGTTTAAATTGATGAAACCACATTTATTTTCACAATAGTATTTGTGAATTATTAGAATACGGGTACAATTTAGAAAAAATATCTTGTAAATAAAACTTGGGTCATTTCAGCCACATCCCTTATGTACAATTTGAGTGATAAATAATCGAACTCATATCAATTATAAAATTGATTGTTTTCTTATTTGTGCAAAGTATTGTTAAAAATTGTTCTATCACTATGAAATGAACTCTTTAATAAAAAATTGCTATTAATCCCAATTTGCGTCTAATAATAGACATGATGGCGTTACCAGTAGAGCTAGCGGATGATTCGGGGGACGTTATGGTGGACTCAGACGTGAGGGACGAAGACGAAGCCCTAACGGAGACGACTCATGCGAATTTCCTATCGCTAGTGCGCGCATTGTTCCCAGCGAAGGCGGCGCATAGAGCGTCCAAGCATGAGTTGTATGCGCGGTGCGCGGCTGTCATGCGATCGCCCATTGCGCCGCTCAATACTTGGTACAATTGTGAGTTTCTATTACTACATATCTATGTATGCGTTCATTTATTGAAGTGAAAACTTCTTTAGCGGCGTTGAGCACTTTTCTGTAATGGGTATAAAATCTTAAACTCGCGTCAGGACACGTGACCTGATCGAAAAAGCGTAAGACGGATGGATATCAAACATGATGAACGTTAATAATCAAGTTTTCACTTCTGCCGGCACTCCCGGAGTGCAACCCGTCTTTTTTTTTAAACTTTAAACTCCTCCTAGCATTTTGTAAAATGCAATGATTTCACAGTCAAAAGGAATTACTATTAACTTGGAGTAAAACTTCATTTGACACAAATATATTAAATTATACATTTATTTGATTTTCATCTACATATTAGTAAATTAAGTCTCAAAATGATGAATGATTTCAGTGTCCGATGATTGGTGTTCAGAGTTAAGTTCAGCTTTGGACTTTCTGGCCGGGGAGAGAGGACCACATCCTGATGATTTTGTTCCATATCTTCAATACATGCCTGAAACGCAGGTAAGAAAAGTATTTATTAAATATAAATACACAGTTAATCAATTCAAATCTACATCTATATAGTGCATTAGGGTAATTTCGGATGACGGGTAAATGCAATAATGTTAAATTAATATGTAACTAGTGACTGATTAAACAAATATGAATGCTATTTTTACCAAACTCGTTTATTTTCATACAATACCTTTACGATACTCACAATAAAACGATGCTCTGTAGTGGTATTCACAATTTTCCGAATTACCTGACATCCGGAATTCCTCGAATGCACTAAAATTAAATAAATATCTCAATAAAAAATACAAATTACAAACAAAGCAAAATAATTCAAAGTTAATAAAGATTTAACGCAATTCGAAAAGCCTTTCATTTTGTAGACAACATACAGCTGTGCATCACGATGACGCAATGGCAACGTGTCCAGCTGAGTACGGGAATTTTCTATTATTATTAATTGGCGGCGTTGCCAAACCGTCGCATAATGAGTTAGGCTCCATACATTTGATTATAATGAGGCAGAGCTCATAGAAGAAGCTTGGTGAAAAATTTAAATTATTTTATTTCTGTGATAGATGTACCAATGGATAGGTGCAGGTCGAGATTGTGACGCAATATTGGGCCGTTTGTGCGAAAGGTGGCTTAGGGCTGCCGCACCGCCATCACCGCCTCCCAGGTATGTATTTATTTTTACTTATACATACATAATTTTATTAATGCAAAAGATGATTTAAATTTGAAATATGTATTTACGTATTTCAAATTTATTATATTTTATACATTTTAAAGATATGTTACATTTTTAGCAGGTACCCAACAAACTGGGTTGTTCGACAGCCAACCACTTCCGAAATAACTGAGTTCAGGGCTCAAGAACGACGTAGATTTGCAGCCGCTTCCAAGCCATTTACGTACATCCAGTATGGGTAAATATCATATATTTTAGGACTTACTTTAAATAATAAAATTCAATATCACATATAGTTTTCTACAAGTAAATTTAAATAAAAGTAAAATACATTGGAAATACTTTTCATATAAACGAACAAAGCGCACAGGAACAAGTCTCCCAAATGAATTTTCAGTAAAAACAATGTCGTAAATGCAGCTTCAAATAAAAAAAAGTGAACATATTTACCACGGACTAAGGTGGTTAATATACATGCATGTTGTAGTTTTATATATTTTGCAGGCAATTTTGCCAATTACGGCGTCATTAGTTTAAATAATAATAGTTAAAAAAAAAACTAAAAAACACGCTTTTCATAGAAAACCGAACTAAAAAATAGAAAATTTTATCAAATTATTGTATTGTCATCGGTCCTCAATAAATCTACAAAGTTTGAACGAAATCTGGCCGTTTAAAGTGGGTCAAAATCGCGCCCAAAGAAGTCGGTTACAAACAAACAAACATACAGGTGAAGCTAATATAAAGCGTGTAAAAATGTTCAGCAATTTGTATTATGCCGAGTTTACTTTTTCCAAACGTCTACAAGGAGTCTATTTCTGTGTAGTTTAAGAGTATGAAGCAAAATTACCGATCTTCTATTAGATGATACGTGTAATATTCAAGATCAATTAATCTAAAAAATAAAATATATTTGAAACTAGATTTTTAGCAGGTACAAAAACATAAAATATTAAAATTGACTTGAATATTACACGTATCACCTAATTACTAATAGAAGATTGGTAATTTTGCTCTATACCCCCTCTTAGCCTAACTTAACTAAACTGCTGAGTAAACTGATGACGCCGTTTGTAAACGGCAAATTTATATAACTCGTCTGGAACATCTACACGACACTGCTTAGACATTTTAAGATCTTCTTTCGCCTTTCAATAGGCGTTTCTAGTTTCAATTCGTCTGGGACGTCTGCATAACGTCGCTAGGACATTTAAGATGACCATTTTATTGGTTGAATCTAGTTCATGCACGCCAATGTGTTTACAATAACTCCTTAGACATAGGTTACACGCTCAGTTTGGTGTCAGTTCAGTCCATCAGTCTGCTCAGAATGACGGGAGAATTATCGTGTAACCGGTTGACTGACGGACTGATGGTTCAGAATACCCGTGTTTTTCATCGATCATTCTGGCATCAGTCTAAGCCGGATCAAACTGATGGACTGAACTGACGCCGGACTGAGCGTGTAACCTACATTGAGATAATAGTACTACGTATGGAGGAGACACCACGAACAAAATCTGTGCGCCATTTTTTGCTCTAACTAAGTTTTAAAAATTATTATCTAGTTAGGTACTTACCGATGAAAGTTATTCCTTTGCATTTTTCCGTATTATTTGTGCAATATCGTAACACTCACGAAGGCATATTTGATGCGTTTCACTTTAAAACAAATAAAAAATGAGCGTGCAGTTACGCCATATGGCGTATGTTGAGAGGAACATAAGTGATGTAGGCGGTGTCGTCTCCATATGTATATCTCAATGGTAACCTATGAATTACTCACAGGTACCGTTCGGTTGTGGGTCCGGCGAGCGGCGTGCGCGCGGGCGGGGCGGGGGGCGGCGCGGCGCTCGTGGCGGCGCAGCGCCCGAGAGCTGCCGGCTTCTTCGCGCTGCTGCGGGACGCGCTCGCGCGGCTGCCCAACGGGGAGGGCACGCGGCGGGACATACTGACGCTGCTCAAGTGAGTACATTACACCGTACACAGCCGGCTTCTTCGCGCTGCTGCGGGACGCGCTCGCGCGGCTGCCCAACGGGGAGGGCACGCGGCGGGACATACTGACGCTGCTCAAGTGAGTACATTACACCGTACACAGCCGGCTTCTTCGCGCTGCTGCGGGACGCGCTCGCGCGGCTGCCCAACGGGGAGGGCACGCGGCGGGACATACTGACGCTGCTCAAGTGAGTACATTACACCGTACACAGCCGGCTTCTTCGCGCTGCTGCGGGACGCGCTCGCGCGGCTGCCCAACGGGGAGGGCACGCGGCGGGACATACTGACGCTGCTCAAGTGAGTACATTACACCGTACACAGCCGGCTTCTTCGCGCTGCTGCGGGACGCGCTCGCGCGGCTGCCCAACGGGGAGGGCACGCGGCGGGACATACTGACGCTGCTCAAGTGAGTACATTACACCGTACACAGCCGGCTTCAACCAATAGTATCTATCGCTTCCTCGCTTCACATCCGCACAAATTATTGGTAGAAATGCACCCTAATAGTACAGACTACAGATACAAAGCGACGCTATGTAGCGTCCCTCGACTGTCCTCGTAATTCGCCTCCGAACTAAAGGAGAATGACCACGGGTGGTATCGGTAAAATTTTAGTTGTGCCACGTATTCGTGATATTGTTAATTCCTATTTGTATTTATAATGAACACATGTATCACTATTAAGTCTTAATTATACCGGATAAATTGAAATAATAGTAAAAGTTTGTGTTTTGAAACATGTTAATGACCACGTATGGAAGCGTCTTTCCAAACTATACAAGGCCAGTACGCAACGGTGTGAAACTAATCACGTATAGTTTGGAAATAACTTTTTCACAAAGTTCTTCCAATCTATACAACAGCAGTACGCAAGTACTCGCGTATACTTTGTAGTGAAGTAAGTAAGAATAGCGCTCCAAAATATACAGCGCCAGTACGCATGCGGACTAATCGTGTATGTTTCGGAGTAAGCGCGGCGTCTTTCCATTGCTCGCGCTTATATTATTGTATTGCTTTTTTGAAATCTATTATTAAAATGCATGTGTATTGTGTATGTTATGTTGCGTACTGATCGTATATTTTTTGTATCGAGGATGCTTGTGTCTTCGTTCCCGACTATACTGCACGACTTACAATTGACAATAGTACTAAAATGTAAGAATCTAATAAGTCCAGAAGAAGACGGTTGCGAGGCGACGGCTATTTTTGTGTAGTTAAAAAAAACACGAACCTAACCTAACCCATAGGTAACCCTTATATCTGTTACCTATTTATTTTTCTAAGCTAACCTAATAATATTTTTATTCCATATTTTACTGAATCAATCAAGAAGAATAAAAGTAGATAGATATAGCTGTACAAGTCTTTGATTGCCTACGCCTATTTATTATTTCGCTCAAGCGTAAGTGGTGTAGTAGGTATATGTAGTTATATTTTGCGTACTGATCGTGTATAGTTTGGAACGAAGAAGCAAGCATCCGCGTTACAAAGTATACACGATCAGTACGCAAAATTCGTGTATATTTTGTAATAACAAACTTAAAAACAGCATTACAAAGTATACACGAGCAGTTTCCTATGGTTGCGTTCTGGCTATGTATAGTTTGTAAATACGCCGTATGGAATCGGTAAAATACTAGTTGTGTCACAATTGTTGTGATATTGTTAATTCCTATTTGTATTTATAATGATCATATTTATCACTATTAAGTCGTAATTATACCGAATAAATAGAAATAAAAGTAAAAGTTTTTGTTTTGACACATATATCTATCTCTCTTGCAAGCGTCCTGCGTCATCTGTCATTGTGTTCGACGCATTGTTCGACGTTATTTATTTTGAAATAATGTTTATTACGATTTACTTTTCACATTTCTCTTGTAAATTAAAATATTACCTATGTAATAAATGTAAAACTTAACGTTCATCGTTAGTTTAAACTCGATAAAGTATTTTTTTAAAGTGTTGAATAACACTATTGTTTTATTTTACTGTCGCAATCTGCGGCTTATTTACATAAAAACTTTAATCGTTTCTAAAATTACTAACATCAAGCTTTAAATTGAGCTATATTTCATCTTGACACAATAAGTTTGATTGCGATACCAAGTGCCATAGTAACTTGGGCAATCTCCATTACTCTCTTCTAAATATTTTTTTATTTTATTTAACAGAATGTCCCAATGGATAATACCGTGCAGCGATCAAACATTGGCATCGGCTATATCGGCTGCTTTGGATCGACTCGTATCTGTGAAACGAGATCCCATCGTCAAATACGATCAGAGAACAGCGGTTTGGACATATTTACATAGAAATAGGTAGTGTAAAGTTTACGTTATTAGAATATAATATTAATAAAAAATACGACATATAAGTTTCTTTTTTATTATCATGCGGTTATTTCTGTCTACTGTAACAAAAGTATAATATTTGTAAAATAATTGTATTATTTTATAGAACCGAAGAAGACTGGTTAAAAAGCAGCAATGCCCGAAATCGCGCAAACAAAGCACTTGCGTCAGAACCTCCGTTACAATCTCCACAAACACCTCATAGTGTTATTAATGTACGTATAAATGTATTCAAATGTATTATTTTTACAGTAAATTTAATGTGTTTAAATTTTAATATCAATTTATATCTATAGTCCTTTCCACCTAAGATGATTTCTGTGACACATGGATTTTTGACACGTGTAGAGATGTCTTTACTGAAATCATATCAATTGTTTTCGATAATCGATAATATTTTATATGGAAATGAAATCGATTTGAATAAAGTACCTAAATTAGTTTTTTCGGCATTTCGCCAACAATGCTATAGGTTGCCTGGTAGAAATCGCTCAGTAGCGATAAGGCCGCCTTTTTGGCTATATATTATATTGTCTTTTTTTCTTTTGTTATATTGTCTGTTTTTATTTGGTGCTAAATAAAGTGTATTTATTATTATTATTATTTATTAATGAACTAAGGAAACTTAATAGCAAACAACAGCAACAAAAAGTCAACAATAACAATTAGTAATAATAACAGAATACCACGTAAAGTATCAATATAAAAATGCAACTTGTATACAAGGCTGACGCACTCGTATAGACGATTGACTCGATTGACAAACGATCACAAGATGGGCGCCGATTATATGATTTTCCAACTCTATGATTTTTCAACGATCCATTTCATGTACACGAATTGCGTAGGTATTATATTTTTGTGTTATTTTATTTTATTTTTCATTATATTAAACTAAACAATACTGTTTTTGATTTATAAGCTTAAGATGTTTCATTTTTATATTTTTGGTAATAATGCCGCCTAAAATAAAAATATTATGCACTAAAATTATTTTGGCGTTTTAAACATAAAATACGTAATTTGGAACACGATGAAGTGTCACAGGAATCATCATAGGTGAAAAGGACTATAATATCTTTGATATTTTTTGTCATTTATCAAAACAATAGCATTTAATTAATTTAAAATTACTGAAACCAAAACGGTTAATTTAGATGGAGTTAGAAGTTGGTAGCATGGAGGAAGTCGTCGACAACGCTTCCGACAGTGACGTAGACGTCGATGATAGCGGGTCCTCAACTTCATTGCCGCAATTATCTTCCGCTCAACTGCTTATGCAAGCCACACAAGCCACGCAACCGAAACCGCTCACACCGAAACCGAAACCGAAACTGGTGCCCACACCGCAACGACCGAAAACCGTTATAAAACAGTCCCCACAACCAAAGCAGACACCACAGCCGAAAACGCCGAACGTCATCAAAATTAATCAAGCAAAGCCAGTGTCACAAGCAAAAACAAGTCTACTTACACCAAAACCTAAGACGAAACAGAGCGTTATGCCGTCGAAGCCGTTAGTGAAGCAAAGTGTTCCATCGCCAAAGCAAAGTGTACAGTCACCGAAACAAAGTGTGCAGTCACCGAAGCAAAGTGTACAGTCACCAAAGCAAAGTGTGCAATCGCCGAAGCAAAGTGTACAGTCGCCAAAACCAAATCTCATACAAGTTAAAAATTCGCAGTCCAGTGAGTCACTTACGAATGTGTCTGCAGTAGCTTCTCCACAGCGATCGCCAATGGTTAAGCAAAAGTCCTTACCGAAGATCGAAACGTCGCAGGTTTCGGTAAGTTCTTACTTATGTAATATTGTTGATTTTAATATTTTTGTAATTTTTTTATATTACATTTCTAAATGATCACCTAATGATAATCACTTTTGTTTATTATATCTTCAATTACTAAAATTTACAGGTGGCTGCATCAGGGTCTACTGCACCGCAAGTATCTACAGTTCTACCAACATTGATACAAAGTAGTGTTTCCACGGCGCATCAACAGAATTCAGTCATTCAAACCTCCAAGGTAATTAAAATAGTTTTGAAGTGAAACTTCTTTATCGGGGTTGGAAAAAAATTTAGTGTAACATTTTTCCGTTACGCGCCATCTTTTTCTTATCCCTACCACACGTGATTCGACGTATTTCTGTAAAGTTGCATATAGTAAATTATTTTTTGAAAAATAAGGTCATAAAGAAGTTTCACTTCGTACGTGTGTACACTAGTACACGCACACATTTTTTTTTTCATAGGTATACCATGTACTCGTGGCGGTCTAATTTATACATAATCTCGCCATTCTTTATAAATTGTCTTTTCAATATTTTATTTATTTCAGGTGTCACAAGTCACTCGGTCTTTATTAATAAGACCACCGGCTGTACAAACTACTGCTACGGTTTCTGCGGTCACTGTATGCACACCTTCTGCACAGGTAAAACACTTGACACGGATTTTAGATAAAATGACACAATAGAGTTAAAATTAAATTCATATAATTATAAGAAAAGTTTATTATTGTTGGCACACAAAAAAGTTACGACATGTATAAAATGAACAAAAATTTATTGTAATTGTTTATAAAAAAAATAATATAAAATGCATTAATAAAAATTTAATCCATCCAGCTACCATCAAACGCGAGACGAGGGGTTGTAAGAGTATTAAGTCCAGCCACACCCTCATCGGGAAAATCTCTCATATCACCACGGGCACTTATGACACAACGTAAGTGAAAATTTACTATAATTTATATAAAATTATTTTAATTTACGTAAAAAATGAATATTGATATAATATAATTATGTCATTTTATTTGTAGCAGTAACAACAGCAAAGAAACGACCGTCGTTACCGGGGACATCATGTGTAACAACGATCGCACAGGTATATTTAAAACTTAGAATTCGAACCAGTTTAACATATATTTTATTGCATGTTTTGTTATTAAAAGGAATTTATTGTTTTAGAGTACACCAAATGTCACAAATGTAGTGAGCAGTTCGCCCACAGTAGTCACGACATCGATCACGACTCGAACGGTGCAATTGGCCGGCGGTCGAACAGTGCAATTATCCAATCAAACGGTCCAATTAGCTGGTGGCCAAGCGGTTCAATTATCGGGACACACCCTACAACTCTCCTCCTTACAACTTCCAACGCATAGCGTTCGCTTACCGAGCGGTCAAACTGTCCAATTGGCCTCCCCACAAACAGTACAAGCAGTCCGAGCCGTTGCCCAAAAGAATACCAGTCCGAGACCGCAATCGCCAACCGTCCGACCGATCAATTCAGTTCAAATTCCAGTTTCTACAGTTCAATTGACTGGCCAAACGGTACAAATAGCGGGACAAACGGTCCAATTAGCTGGCCAAAGTGTTCAACTTACTGGACATACGGTGAAATTGCCAAGCGGACAGAGCGTTCAAGTGGCAAGTCAAAGCGTTTTGCCTACACAAAGTGTTCAACTACCTTCGGGCCAAACGGTTCAATTGGCCAGCGATAACATACAAACGATGTTGAATACGCAGAACGTTCAAATGGCAAACCAGAGCGTTCAGTTGGGTTCGCAAACTGTACATATAGGTAATCAAACAGTTCAGTTGGCTGGGGGTCAGACGGTACAATTGCCGAGTGGCCAAACCTTACAATTATCTAGTGGTCAGACGGTTCAGTTATCTAGTGGGCAAACCTTACAATTGGCTAGTGGACAAACTTTGCAATTGGCCAATCAGACGCCGAAGTCCATAGCTCAAGTAGTAAGAACTCAAACCACAGGAGAGAAGACGAATCAACCGATTGTGGCAAAACTTTTAACTAATGCACAAGTGAGTTATTTTAATATTAGTCAAGATATTTTTGTTTTCACGTCAAGCAAGAAATCTAGTAAACTTAAAGACGAAAAAAATATAATAATAAAACAATGATATATCATTTGCGCAATATTTAGCTTGTAACAACATTGTTACGAAATCTAAATCGCGAATGTAACGTAAAAAAGACGGGTTGCACTCTGGGAGTGCCGGCAGAAGTGAAAACTTGATTATTAACGTTGAGCATGTTTGATATCCATCCGTCTTAGAGCGTATACGCACTATGCGGGTAACCGCATTGCGGGTAGCCGTCCGGCTGACCGCAAGCACAATTATGTACGTAATATTCATTTCTATGCGCACTGTGCGGTCTGCGGTAGCCGCATCGCAGTGCGCATAGAAATGAATATTACGTACATAATTGTGATTGCGGTCAGCCGGACGGCTACCCGCAATGCGGCTACCCGCATAGTGCGTATACGCTCTTACGCTTTTTCGATCAGGTCACGTGTCCTGACGCGAGTTTAAGATTTTATACCCAACGCCGCTAAAGAAGTTTTCACTTCAATAATTTGACTGTTTGGCATACATAATTCTGAATTATTCCCGTATCTTTTACTTGAGAAGGTTTGATTTCCAGCCCTTGTTCTGTTTCCAATTTGCAGGGTCAAATGATATCTCTCGAGGGTGTAATGGGTAGAGGTGGGGTGGGCGTGGGGGTGGGCGCTGGGCGTGGTCGTGGGGTACGTGTGTTGTCTCCCGCCACAAGACTCGCGCGACCCGTGCTACTTACGTCCAAGCCGCTGCACAATATTATACTGCAGGTGAGCGTGAGATATCTTTGGCATATTACTATAATATATGTTTTGGTTTAAATATATTATAATTAAATTTTCATTACTGCACCACCTATTGTTTTTCCCCTTTTTAATTCAAAATCCTACCCATAGGTTGCCTGGTAGAAATCGCTCAGTAGCGATAAGGCCGCCTTTTTGGCTTTATATTATATTGTCTTTTTCTTTTTGTTATATTGTCTGTTTTTATTTGGTGCTAAATAAAGTGTATTTATTATTATTATTATTTATATGATGTTACATAATTATATGTCGGCGCAACGACGATAAACGACTACCCTCAAACTACTAAATAATTATAACTAGCTAAAGTTTACTTTGATCTTTTTAAATAAGTGGTTGATTCATTAATCAACCACTAATGAAATAATTAAATTAACGAAATAATTAATGTTTGTTAAAACTGATGAAAATTAATTGTGAAAATTCGAGTGGCAACACTCAAACTAATTCTTGTGAGTCATTGTTTGCTTTAAATGCGATCGCCCGACGGCACAGAGCACATTCACTCGCCGGCCGTCGGAGCGTTCGGAGCTCTCTCTATAATTTCCACGTAGATTAAAAAGGCAGTAAAATACCAACGGGCGTTCTACTTCGAGTATGAGCGCCTGCTCTGATGATGGTGACGTCAGAATTGCTGACGTTACTCTTTTAAAAATAGCCTTTGGGCCCTTCTCCCGTCATATATAATTTGTAAAATTAAATTCTAAATCTGACATGATTAAAAAGAGCAACTAAGGAGTTTCTTGCCGATTCTTCTCCTTAGATACTGCTTTCCGAATCGGTGGTAAATGTTAAAAATATGTACCTAATGACGTTTCAAAAGTGCTTCTAGAAGAAGTCTAATTGAATAAATAAATGTTTGAGTTTGAGTTTGAGTTTAGAACGAGGTTTGAGATTAGTGGTGTGGTTTGACGGACATTTTCTCAAGATTGTATTATTGAAATGACTTCAAGTATTTTGGCCGTGTTAAACCGCTGATTGCAGAACACATCATAATAAGAAAATTGGTGAAAATTTACATTTTAGAAAGCTGTTTATGTTTTTTTTTTCTCACAGGCATCAAACTTATGGCTTATAACTTTTTCACACAAGTTTTATAGACATCAGTTTAATAATATAATGTTTTATAGCAAAGTGATGGGAGCGCCATAAGAGTACCGGCGAGTAGTGGGGCACCGACGTCGCAGACTATCGTTATAAGCAATATTGGTGAGTGCAATAATTTGTATTTAATAATTAATATTTAAGTAGATTAAGCAATAGGAAAAACTGCCTATAAAATATTGTGAACAATATTTAGATATTTTCTACTAAATGCAAGTATAATTTAAATTTATGATGCAGCATTTACTACTCCATTAAACCCATAATATAGGATCAACATATCGATTGTGATTATTCGAAGCAAAAAAATCGTAATTGACAAGAATATAATATGAATTGTTTGGAGTAACATCTAGTCGTAACGTGGATTTATATTACAGGAGCACAAACAGTTACGACGTCCACCACATCAGCTCCAGTTTTAAAACTACAACAGGTAAATACATACAATAATAAAATAAAGCTCTTTATTAATCTTAAAATTTATCATCATTCCAAAGGAGAATCTGTACAATTAAAATATATTAATACATAGCCATAAATTTAGGCTGCAGAAAGAATAAAAAAACTACGTGTTTTAATTGATTATAAATTTATAGGTGAATCCCATACATCAGGTTAAACTGGCGCAGGGGATTAAAATACAACAGGTGATCATTTATATTTGCATGCTATTGAAATATTTGAGTGCGCACTAATTTGCACGAATGTAAAACTATGCATGCAAAAAACTAACCAAAATTCATACTTAACAGAGGCTTTGATATCTTTATGATGGCATGCACGGATATAATTTTGTCTCTGGAAATAAAAATACAATAATAGTAGTATTTATTGAGATGATTACAGTAAATTGCAATGAAATATGTATTATAAATGCACCAGAACTATTAATAAATAAACCATAAAGGTACAATTTAGGGTATGAAATATGCAGCATTACTTTTCTACATCGAATTATAAGAAAGTATTAAGAGCGTTACTCCCATTCAACGCGTACCGGCCACAGACATGCCACAGAGCAAGAAATATAGGTAGTAACCGGCCGTTACTGAGCGCGAGCACAGTATTACGATAATGTATATTGTAATACTGTGGCGCGAGTTCATTTCAAGCCGTATTTAGAGCAATTTTAAATAATTCTTTGTAATAAAAATACACATTTGTTTCCTAAAAATTCATGATAGGTAATATTCTTAAATACTATACACTTACTAATGTAGACACAAACAAAATAAAAAATACCACGCATTTTTAAACAAAAATCACGCACAATAGACTAGAGTAGATAATTTTTGAAACAAAAAAAAATCGCAGTCGGATGAAACCCATTAGAGAAGGAGGGGAATATGATGAAAATAAAAGGAAAAATAAATTACGGTCAATCCGAGTTCGGGAAGAGGGAGGGGGGAGCTTTTAAGAGAAAAAAATGGTCTCTCTCGATTTCCGACAAAACTACAAGTCCTACGGAAAAAACTTCAATGGCAAAGTTGTAGGTAATAAAAAGTTCTACAACTTTTGTATTCACAATTTTTTCACATAACCTCAAAATTTAGGTGAAAAATTCAAAAAACCAAGTTTTTGGTTTTTTATATTTAACTACTTCAAAATTTATTTTTTTTTCTACGAAATTTGGTGGAAACTTACTTTATTATGTCCTAAATACACTGTAATTTATTTGATTGAAAATATTTATTTTTTCGCCTTATTTTGAATTAATACCAAAAAAACAACCTAATTTTCAATCGAAAAGTCACCCGTCAAAATATCAGCTTTTTTCAAAAACTTGGGGAGCTTTTTATTCATTGAAATCTCTACTTTCATATGGTGTAAAAAAAAATAAACACCACCATAGTAAATGTTCTCAGGAAATGCATACAAACAGTGTGATAATGAGCTTTTACTAAATCAGGCACACTTCTCAAACTACCTGAAATGTTTTTATCGACATCATTTTGCTTTTGAATATACTGTAAAATATTATACTTAGAACAGATAATGTTTTTTCTTTTGAAATATTACCGAAAAGCTGATACAAGAGAAGATATAGAGTTCGAGAAGTGTGTCTGATTTAGTAAAAGCTCATTATCACACTTTTTGTATGCATTTCCTGAGAACATTTACTATGGTGGTGTTTATTTTTTTTACACCATATGAAAGTAGAGATTTCAATGAATAAAAGGCTCCCCAAGTTTTTGAAAAATGCTGATATTTTGACGGGTGACTTTTCGATTGAAAATTAGGTTGTTTTTTTGGTATTAATTCAAAATAAGGCGAAAAAATAAGTATTTTCAATCAAATAAATTACAGTGTATTTAGGACATAATAAAGTAAGTTTCCACCAAATTTCGTAGAAAAAAAATAAATTTTGAAGTAGTTAAAAATAAAAAACCAAAAACTTGGTTTTTTGAATTTTTCAATTAAATTTTGAGGTTATGTGAAAAAATTGTGAATACAAAAGTTGTAGAACTTTTTATTACCTACAACTTTGCCATTGAACTTTTTTCCGTAGGACTTGTAGTTTAGTCGGAAATCGAGAGAGACCATTTTTTTCTCTTAAAAGCTCCCCCCTCCCTCTTCCCGAACTCGGATTGACCGTAATTTATTTTTCCTTTTATTTTCATCATATTCCCCTCCTTTTCTAATGGGTTTCATCCGACTGCGATTTTTTTCATCTTTTTATTATTTTTAAAGGCTTCTACCCCAGTCTACAATTATTTCGAAAACCTACAAAAATATGTGTGTTTGAATGGATTGTTTTTGAATGAAAATTAAATATATTGGAGTATTTTTTCAGCCAAGTAGTAGTAAATTAATCGCTTAATTGAAATATATCGTCAAAGCAGACGGGAGTCTAATAATTTTACTAATATGTGGCGTCTGCATAAAGCTTCGACCATGAATTCCAAAAACGGCATGTGAAAAAACCCTTATAATGGAAAAACTATACACAAAATGTAGAATGTTTTTCAGCCAAGAAACAAATTATGAAGTGGCAAATAATAATATAAAGTATTATAAAGCATAGTATAATTGCTAAAAACATAATAAGTCATACTTTTTCGTACTTCTGAAATCAGCATTTTCGGCTATAGTCAGATTCTAGGACATGAACGATCTTAAGTTTGAATTGATTGTTAATACGTCTATAGAATACCTACCAAGATTACACACTGAAATATTCTCTAAATGTAAAAATATTATAGATAGCAGTTAAAAATATGAAGTTCTTTTAAGAATTTTAATTAATTATTATTAAGAGTAAATTTTACAAATTCTTGTATATAGATAGGCATGCAATATTGATCTCAAAATTACTTTTGCAACCCATAGAACAAATATATTAAAAAATGTACATATTTAATATAAATAAACCTATATTTTTACAGGGTGCAGTCACAAATACATCAGTAGCGACATCTAGCGGCGTTCGAAGTGTACTAATGGACGGACAACAGTTGAAACTCGTCGGCGGTCGACATGTTTTGGCGCGATTATTGAGACCGGCTAATCCAAACCCGTGATTTTACTGTTATAAATAAGATGTGAAATAACACTGTTATAAATAACGTCGAATGACAAATCACAGTGATAAATAATATCACCGTGAAATAACGTCGAATTAAATATATACAGAAAGAGGAGTCGAATGGTGTGATTGGTGATTCAAAAGTAAAGATTGAAGTCGTCGATTTACGGTGTATTTGCAGTAGATATTATTGATAAGAGTAAAAGTTAATAATGTGATTGATTTCAAAGTAATTGTGAAATTCGCATGCATGTTCAATAGATATTATATAATTAGAATATCTATTTAATATACAGATGCTGACTTTTTTAATTTCATAATAATTGGTTTCAGTCCGAGGATCAATGTCAGTATAGTTTTTAAATTGATAGATATTGCCATGCCAAATTATATGAACAAGCTTTAGAATTATCGAGTAATCGTGTTTAACGAAAATAAAAACACCTAATAATCGTCGACTTTTTGAATCCATGTAAATAATATTTAATAAAAAGAATGTTCGGATTCGTTGGGATGAGGAATAAATTTCAAGACAAAATTTTAACATGTAGCGATTGTGTGATTAGTTTAAAAGTAAGTTTTAATCATTAAATATGGAAATCTCTGAAACTATTTAATTTCGAAATGTAAAGAAATATAGTTTTTGTAAATTAATACATTAGGCCAATATAATTTAAATTAAATTAAATTGATATTTTCTATATTCCATATTTATTGGTTGAATTGAGCATTTTGTAAATAGAGAAAATTTTTATTTAAGGTCGAGGCGAAACGTTATGTATTTATAACGATTTGTATATTCGGATGTACACATTAAATAAATTATTTATTGTGATATATTTTAACTTATTATTTAAGATTAGTAGGTATTTCAAATTGGAAATGAAGCAAGATCGATGACGAAAAAAAAACGAAGTGTGTATTTTTAAAGGGAAAGTGAACGGTTATTAATTTTATGAAACCCGTCTTCCAATCGCGTTTATAATGATATGGTTGAATTATTTTATTAATCATAACCACATTAAAAAAAGTAGGAATAATAACTTGAGCACAAAAGTTCATTCTTATAGTTTCATTTGATATAATAGTTTACCCTCAATTAGTACGCAATACGCATTTTATTACTGTAGATGAAAATAGGTGCTAAAGATCGAGTTCATAGTTGAATTATTTCATACATTTTTATGAAACTTAGACATTAATTCATAGTAGGATTTATAATTCACTTTAAATAGGGTTGATTCTATTATTACTGGATACAACCAATTGGAGTATATAGGTAATTAAAAAAGCATCTCCATTAAAATTATAAGGACATTATTTTTTCCAATAAGGGCCGATTTTTCAATCCTTGGTTAAAACTTACTCGTCCAATAAAGTACCTATTACCTACACGATAATATTGAAATGTCACCTGTAAACTGTCACATACGGGCAATTAGAATACATTTTTAAGCTACTTGGCTATTGCATAGTTTAAATTACGTTACGTTACGTTATACGACGAATAAGTTTTAATCAAAGGATTGAAAAATCAGCCCTAAATGAATTAAAATTATCAAGTAGCATAACAAAAAGCTGCTATTTAATCATGTATTATTAAATCATATTTGGGCGTGTTTCTTTTTCGTTATAATAGAATCAGCCATTATTGAGTTAAACGAAACAAGACCACATTTTTACCTTCGAATTTTCATTAACTGCGTTTTTGTAGGTATGATTTTTGTTACAAGTATAACACAATCATTGCTATATATTATAGAAGAACTTTTAACAAATAATTGTTTCTGGACGAATTTGAAGCGTTTGCCTTCACAAATTATTAGGAGATATTTTTTACAGTTGGTACGTTTGCGCCTTGATTTAAATGGATTAAAATGTAATATATTAAGGTAACGTGTACATTGTGTATAATTAAGTTGAATTACTTAGTTATAGAATTATTTTTAATTTATGATTAAAAATATTATTTACTTTGTTAAAATGCTGCAATATTTGGGATTTTCTGTAATATAAGTCAATTAAGAAAATAAGAACTTTGTTTTATTCATTTCTGGTTTTAAAAAGTTAATTTACGTTATAATGTTTTATTATATCGGCAATTACGACCAGTATGTAATACCTTCATATGCTGGCGGTTTTTATTTTTTACAGTCGTTCTTTCGAAGAAAAATATATTTTATGGAAATAAGACATCATTTAAGTGGGAAAACATAATTTATTATATCATTATTTATGTACATAGTGTTTTAGCACAAAATAAATATACGGTTCCGACAAACTATTGGACAAATAAGCCGGTTCAAAATAAACAGCTATCAATATATTCGTGTGCGATATAATATGATATAAAATTTCGCTAGCATCATGATACTGTGATTATGAACTATCGCTAGCGTGTTACATAATGTTTGGTGTTTGATTATCACGATTTAAAACAGTGCCCTGCAATTCCTTTACTCGCCTTTACCTCCACGATATCACATGTAGCCCACTCTTGATACATATATGTATAGTATGATATTACACCCCTTATAACTAACACCGAAGCACACAGAAGAAAATAAATATGCCTTTTATAAAAATAGGTTCAACGTATCGAACGTAACGAAACCCTACATCAGTCTTATATCTATTAAAATAATAAATTACAACATAAAGCGAAATATAGCGCTTGTTCTCAATGCTCATAATATATTCAATAAAAAAGGATATCAATAAAACCGCTATTTGTATAAAATAATAATGTGTTTTTTCTTATTGTTCGTTTGTTCGGGCATTGGAACAAGGACTATTAATGATTTCAATATAAGTAGAGCGACGCCAATCTTACCCTAATATCGATTATATTAAAAATAAACATTCACATTAATTTATTAATACTGACAAGATATTAATTAGCTTTAAGAGATATGAGGGATGTGTGAACGAAGACTCATTGAGAATGTTAGTGACTAAAAGCTCATGAACGCTATAATAGTTCTAATATAAGTATTGGTTAGTTTGAGAGAGGAGATTGAAAATAATGGAAGTACATATTCATGTTTAGTCGTGTTACTTTTTGGGAAATTTTAAATGATTATAAATGCCAGTTATAATAGTTAATTTGGCATTAATATTTCAGTCTAAATAAATTTATGAGCACAATTTCTTTTCTTTGAAAATATCTGTTGATTTGAAATACAAACAATAGGCACTAGAAGGTAATATACGGTTCGGTAAGACGTAGCTCAGTTGTCAGTACCCTTAATATAGCCGCAAAATTATTACAAGGTGTTTCACGTCTTATGCACAATTGAGGAAAGGTCGCACATTTGCATACTCGAAACGTAATCATGTAATTATTGACAATATTAATTAACAGTTACATGGATATGAGTAGGTAATAATTTTCTAATACTAGTTTTCATGATTGATTTTTACATATTTGGAATAAATACTGTGTTATTTTATATAATTTTAAGCTTGGGATTATCTTTTAGAGTTCCTTAATATGTGCATAGGACTTAAATAAAATAAAAAGCAATTCCAGCCGGCTCACTCCTCCGTCTCTTCAGGATTTTCAGCTTGCAATAAATTAGTGTTGTCATCTGTCTGTAATTCGGCGGTTAACTTCTGAAACAAATGTAGCGAGTTAATTATTGTGTCATTAGTACGCTCGATGTTTGGGTCCTTTTCTTTATCCAGCTCGACTGATAAGGTTGGCCGTATACGCATAGATTACGGTCTGGAATAACATTAGTATTGGTATTTACAGATTCTTGAATTTAAATGTCAGATAGAGACTAACCTTCACGATTTTTACTTAATTCATATTTTTATTAAATAATTAATGAGTGTGTTGTTTTTAGAGCACAGTTATTATTGACACACTTAACTATTGCCCAAAAATATGTATAAACATTCATGAGTTTAAGGACATCATAACATTAAAATTATACATATTTAACATTCGGCGTGGTTCAAATGTTACGTTGACACCAATTTAACGTCCGATCACAAATTAAAATTTTGTGTAACAATATTGACCTTAATGCAAATTATACAAAAGCACATACCCCAAGCTGAGCCGAAGAATGACTGCTTCTTTTTCGTAACTTTATTGCTAGAGCAAGTAGTAAAACGAAGGTCATAGATGACAAAGCGGCAGTCAGCAGCGGTAGTAATAAACTGTCCCCAGGTCCCTGCAGAATGAAAAATAATGAAAACACTGTAAAAGGAATTAGATAAAAGCATTTTTATAAGTTTTATGTTGATCGAACGTGTCAATTCTTGGTTCGGAACAATATCTCAGTCCGATCCGTATTTGTTCCGATTTAATTGGGAATATCATCGATGTTTTTTATAGTTTACTAATTTTAACTAATTTTATGAATGTAACGACTATGCGGTCAGTAGAAACGTTGACGTTCTAAAACCTAAGCATAGAACCTAAGTGACGCAGACGTGCGCGGCGCGGGCAACTGTTTCTTTTTTCAAAGTATGTACTACTAACCTTTTAAATTTTGATTGTAATTTAGTGTGAGATATAATACGAGCCAAGTACCTATAATTTAAACACAAGTTTGTTTGACGATTATACTAGAAACACGCACAATATTATATAATACATATTAAATTTAGCCCTAAAAATGTAGAGCAAATATTTTTTTTTTCAGTATTGTACGTTATCTAGGATGTTTATAGAAAAGAGTAGGTAGGTAACTAGCTAGGTTTAATTAATTATGCTAGTCGATATGTAATAATTTAATCTATTATGATATTATCTATAATATTATCATTCGAAGAGATTTTTAGAGCATTTTGGTAGTAAGCCGTTTAATATCTTTAAATCTAATATCCATGTTATAATTAAGTATTTTTTTTATCTTCATGTATCGCCTCCACTTGCATTAAGTAAGCTTTCATTCTACTTAAAAGGAGTAATTTATTCGACATTCATCACATTTATCGACGGAGTCGTAGCCTCATACATGTAGTTAAAAATATTCCATTGAATTAATCATAAGTCACGACAGCTTTGCACTTAACGCTAGGAAAGTGACTCGGACACTTATCTTTTTGCAATTGAAGCGTTTCTACAACATGCCCACACTGTAAATGTTCACATACAACAAAGCTATAATTAAAACAGATGATGTATTGCCGTTGGTGTTGTTACTTAAAACAACTGCGTAATATTAAATAACAGCTTAGAATTATAATTTTTACGTTTTTATATTACGTATTTATTACTAGGGATTACGTTTCACTAATCATGCAATATGAGCTCACGCAAATATAAATTTTACGTTATATAAACGTATTACACGAACGTTCGACACTTACATTGACTGGCCATTGGAAGTAAGTTGAAGAATCGACGAAAGGCCACCTCGCTCCGTACCATCCGTTATCAGTTGCCTTCGACACCGTTACTTCGTCGGAATCCGAACTTGGCACAGCAGAATCTGGCTTTAATGGTGGTAGTGAAAATACCTCGTCCACCTCTAATGATTCTTTAAATTCATCGTCGTCGTCTACGGATAGTAACGTATCTTTCAAGTCTTTAAATTTAGATCGTTCACTTGTGCTGGTTATATCACTTGTGGTTGATGTCTGTATTGGTGTAGCTTTGGTCGTAATCAATACGTCATCGAATACTTTTGCACGGTCTGTATTTATTTTTTCCGTAGGATTAAATGCACGAGAATAGTAGTTGAAAACGTTGCGTATCGTTATGGGTTCTGATGTGACTGTGGGTCTTATAATTATGTCTTTATCCCATGGTCTCATAGACATGTAATGATCCAAAAGGCGCACACTGCCAGAAGGTGTGCCGATTAATGGGATTCGTTCTATATCCTCTGTCGGTAGTTGCGGGAGTGCGGTCGACGAAGCAGACGACTTCCAAGATCTTAAAGCAGGCATTGTCCAAGGCGGTGTCGTTACCTTTTCACTTGTTACGGTGCTAGGAAGTTGGGTAGTCGTTGTTGTCGATGTAGTTGTAGTGGGAATTATTGTAGTACTAATATCTTCTTTAGGTTTAACAGTGATTATTTCTGGTGACATTTTTAGTTCCTTTTTTCGAGATCGAATAATCTCTCTGCCTCCCGGTGAAAGAGGCGCAGTGGTGGTGTCATGGTGATCGAACTGCAATCTTCGAGCGAACAACGCACCATTCATAACATAAAGAGGAACGGAAGCGAGAGCCAGAGCGATGATTGTTCCTAAAATCACCATTAAAACATATTTTAAAGTCGATCTCCTCCTAGAGCGACGCACATGAATTGAGGGGCTGTAATCACGACCTTTTCCCTTAAGTCCACTGTTGTTTAAAACTTCTTCGGTTTGCGGAAGAATGGTATATTGAAGACTATTTTCGCCATGACGCACCGTTTTGTACATGTTGAAATATGGAGAACACTACTCAGTTTATTAAGTATCACTTGGTATCAAATCACATGCTCGTTCTCACTAGTGTTTTGTTGTACTTCGTTATAAAAAAATGAAAATATCGCGTAACATTAATCTCTCGATGACTTGGTGCGAGCGGTCGAGGGTTCTCCTGCTTTGTGAACTGCTAATGGTTTCTTGTCTGGTGAAACGATGACACGCATGCGTGACAACATTGAGCGGCTGCGCGGTCCCCTTCTGTCTTCCTGGTTGGGGCTTTGAGGTTATGACCAAGATGCCGGCTTCTATAAAATTCGCATCTTTTTCTAATAGACAAATAAAAAACACTACTTTAGTGTATGATATCGATATTAACAAAACTGTTTTATGATGATTATTATTAGAATTGAGAATATGGTACTTACATAAAGCTTACATAGAACAAAATTAAATAACAACCTGTATAATGTAAATAGGATTACAAAGTCACCACCTTATCATGTTTTAAATATGCGTGTTTCCTTGACAAACAATCATTACTATAAATTGCTTTCAATTATAAAGTTGCGTAACAAAATATTTTATTAATAAAATCTATTAAGATGAGAGATGAGATCTTATGTTAATTTTATGCAAATTGCAATGCTATTATTTCCATTAGAAGTATCGTTAACTTAGATGGGAAGTTTTCGATTTGGTTTCTGTTTTGGCCACAAATAAGACATTGCTCACAAAAAAATGAAGATACCCAGGATAATAAGTTTCAGCTTGATTTAAGTAAATAGTGATTGAGAAAACTGATTCATTTGTCTCGTAAAGGTTTCTCACCAAGCTAGCGTGAGTCACATTTCTCGCAATTCTATAGCTCGGCATTTTTTGCGAAGCCTGATTAATTTGAAGAGAGCATACCCTTTATCTTCCCTGAGGCCTTGCACGTATAAAATAATATGAGCAGTTGAATCACACGTTATTTGTTCGCTTTTTATTGCAATGCTCATGCGATTATCTTGTTATTTTCCTTTGTATTTCTACTTACGTGTCGTATACTTTATGATTAAGTTACTAAATGTAGGATAGTTCTATCTCATATAAATATTTAATAAGTAAACAAGATACCTTCTTTAATATCAATGGACGGCAATAACAAGGTTCAAAGTTTACCTAGACATAAAACTTTTTCACTTGCGTTTATTGAACTTGTCTCTGAACTCGTTAGGCGGTGTCGCCATTTCGAGCCACTTTATTGCGATGTTCAGAATTTAATAAAGATAGGAAAGTTGGATGGTTTGGATGGTACCTATAGATGACACGTTTGAAATTGCGTTATTAACATAAACGTCCTATAAGTTACTAATATTACGATTTAAGACGTTGATTCAATTTTATAATAGATAGTTATAGTAATACGACTTCTCATAAAACCTAATAGGAAATATACCAACGTAATAAAAACATTTCCACTAGCACAGAAAAATACTATTTTTTAATATTTTATTATAGATTAATACATAATATGCTTTGTAAAATTAATAAAAATAATGACGTTGCAGTACCTACCTACGGTATTTTAAATAAATATTTAACTCTTGCGAATAAAAAAAAGATTACCTACCATTTTAAGTTGGAACCAATAGATATCGTGTCATGCTAAGAGCGTATACATTTTAATGTATGCGCACTTTAATCTTTAACACGCCCATACCTCTACAAGTAATTTACAACCGTCGAACAATGTGTTTTCTCACGGAAAACAAACCCAATTGTGTACTGGTTCATACCCTCTTAGTTGATTAAATTGCATAACTCGCGAAACGTTAAAAGGAGACGGGGCTCCGCCGCGGCCGTAGGCAATTCTAATCATTGTTAGATAAAAAAAATCTACAAGCAGCATATTAACGAGTTTTTGCGTCCGGTCAAACGAACACACTATACGAATACTAATTTACTTGACCTTGAACGGAATCACGTTTCCTTTCGAAATGGGTTCGTGAATGCGATATTTTTAGTATAAAAGTAAAAAGAAGACGTCGAAACAAATAAAAGGGTTGGACGGACGAATCGTCCCACTTTTTGTAGCCTTGTAGAGCCATCTTTCCTACTTTTGTGTTGTGGGTTAGATAAAGGTATGTTTGTTCCGCGTCCTGAGATACCACAAGCTTTTCTTATTATTTGCATATTACCCGAAACTTGTATGAAATGCAGATTAAAAGTTTATACTCGTTCATGTTTTGGTACGTGCTTTTACGCTCCGGAGTAAACGTGAGCCCGTCCTATTGTGGATAACAGGCTTAGGACCATAATTCGTGGTCCCGATTGACGTGGTTGTTTACCTGACCACGACGGCATGAGTAAAATGGGTAGAGCTTTATCATTTTATCAATTTAACTTAGAAAACCCAGAGCTTTAGCAACATAACAAATATTATGAAGCCGTGTCCACTAATAGCAAAATAATGCTGAAAATTTGGTTTCATTTAAAGATAAAAGAGGTCTTATATTTTTATACGAACTTAAAAAATGGAAAAATACACTTTACTACAGTTGTAATTACCCTAATTCACACCACATAAGCTAAAATTTCCGCGAGTGTCGATGAAAAAGGCCTCATCTGATCATACAAAGGGAGAATGATACGTAGCGTGCAGTAGGGCTTCCTTTTAGTACAATGACATCGTCAGAGAAGCTATTTTAGTTGTCTGGAACATAGCCAGCACTGCGGGCCACCGCGTAAAATAAACGCACATGACAACGCAAACTGCGCCCTATGTTCGACTAATTTCCATGTGGGATATAAAAAACTAAATTTCAAGGTGAGACGTGTTCAAGAAAAGCCATAAGATACAAAAGCAACAGGTATAACAAATGTATCATAAGCATTCGTAAATCATTAAACGTATTTATAGTGATAACTTTTGCATATCTTATCCTCCTTAAAGTACAAACAATACTTGGCAAATTTAACTATTTCCGCATTAAAATAAAAAAACAAATTTACAACACTATTTGTATGAACTCATCCATTTTTTATTTAATTTGCAGCCCACACGCACAGCTCTTAATGAAGATCGATACAATGTACATTAATTTAAACGATTATTGTCTATTTCAAAGAGCAATTACGCTCACAAAAAATCCAATGTCCATAAAAATAAAATTTTATAATATTACAGCCTCCGCGTAGTTAATAGACATGAATCGTTTTTATCACAAGGCGAATTCATTTTTTCTTTAAGTCTATTAGGGTAGAAAGCACGTTTCTTATTAAAAATATTCTATTTACAAGCAAAATAACATTGCCAATAACAAATAGATTTGAGTGTTTTGTCTTTTATAATATTTTTTTTATATTTGTCTTCCATATTACGAACTAAATAAATAAAATCTTTTTTTATAATCTACATTGTACAATGTACATACATGTCCACATATAACCACAGTTCTAACATTTTTATAAGATGTTGTTGTTGATGCGGAAGCGACTGCAACATTGTATGTAATTGAGAGTCACAGTAGAGTCTCGTGCTTTAAGATCTAGTTAAAGTGTCAGTAATTAGCTAAACTATTTTCAACGCAAACTGCTAATGGAAATAGTTTACGTAATTCATTCGAAAGGGCCAAAGCTAATTTCACGAGGGAGGGCCGTGTCTGTAATCATTCGGTCAAGTACCTATTAAACAAAATCAAAAAAAAAGAAACAATCATTAGAACTCGGAGATAAAACAATTTAAACTAAATTCAAATTAACTACATTTGCTGTATGTTAAAGTAATGTTATTGTGAAAATATTAACAAGTCATTCATTATATTATACAGGACAGATGAATAAAAAATAATAATATACTTAAAGGCTTGTTTCCTGAAGGCCTTACATTTCAAATCAATCCGTGATCCGCAATGATTTAATTTGGTCAACACTCAACACGTGACTTAAGTACACATATATTTTTTGCTAATTTGCCAATAAAAAAAGCCATTATTTCATGTTTCACTAATTTTAAACAACCTCAGCAACCTTGAGGGTTCACAGCATATCCTGAGTTTAACGAGTTCGCCTAAACAAACATCTCGCACATCTGTTTGGACACTAATGTTAGCAAACCATTGCCCGAAAGGTTACTTCGTCTCTTGTTTATATGAAAAAAATGTCTGCTTCCAATATGTTTCTAGAACTTTCCTAGCGGGAAGAAATACTTATTAAATAGTTTGTCTTACACGTCTGGCAAGGTTTATGCGACTGAGGGTTCAACTTTTACTATTGATATATTTTTTGGCCGCGTCCATAATCCCGACAGTAATAAGGCATTAATTGTATGTCTGTAAATGTATATAATAAAATAATATCGTATAGGAGCTACCAACGTTGACAAGAGAGCATTTTAGTATAGTTGGTTCTTTGATATACTGTTCCTCTTGCTATTTCGGTTAGAGTCCGGGCTGTCTGGCTGGTCGCAGTGGTTGCGTTTTTTAGTGCGCATCTCATCTGCACAGGATAATTTCCCTAATTTGAAGTCATTTTTTAACGCGTAATTTTTAATATTTTACCTTTAGATAGATCCATCAGACATAATTTTTTTATTGCAAGACGTTTTTTTCGTTGTTAAATAGGTGCCAGACGCAATTTTTTATTTCGTTTTTATAAAAAATTCAAATTATTTTAGAATGTCTGTAAATTTCATATTATGTTCTTCAAACATAATATAATCTAAAATTAATTAGCCAGACGCTAATTCGATTGTTAAGTATTAAATAATGTGTATAAATAAAAAAAAGTAATGAAGCATGCAGCTCATCAGCTAGTGTATTTTAACTATGCGACAGGAAATAATTGCAAGAATACAATATTATTTACACTTGTTCTTATAAATAAAAGCTAAAATGAAAAAAAAAACATAAAAGTGAAAAATAAATTAAAGTTACCATACATTGAAAAGAATGGAATAAAAACTATATCAATGAAGGTTAAACAATTACATTGTTAAATTTAAAAAGCCATCTTCATAATCATCATCATCATCATCATCTTTCCTCACACTGTCAGAATTATTTATGTTATCGTCTAAGGAATTGTTATTGTTTTCCAATATTCCATCATCTGTAAACAACTAGAAAGTTTGTTTCAATATTGATGTACACACGTACACACACACAACACACACACACCACACCACACACGACACACACACGTGAACACACACACACACGCATGTTTAAGTTTGTATTGAATTTAACTAAAGTAGTTAGCATGAATTTATATAGGTAGGTATACTAGCGGTCCGCCCCGGCTTCGCCCGTGGTACCTACATGTTTAAACTATCCTATCTCTCAAGTTGAATCGAACTGCACATGGTGTGCGAATTTTATTATAATCGGTTAAGTGGTTTAGGAGTCCATTGAGGACAAACATTATGACACGAGATTTATGTATATATATTAAGAATTATATGTATAAGATTAATGAATTAATATTGTTATCATCATCACTACATAGTATAAAAAAAAGTCGCTTTCTCTGTCCCTATGTCTCTTTAAATCTTTGAAACTACGCAACGGATTTTGATGTGGTTTTTTTTAAATAGATAGAGTGATTCAATTGGGAGGTTTATATGTATAATAACATCCATTAAATAGTGGAGAAGTACCTACTGTTATTTTTGAGGTTTCTAATGTGATTACGTAAATAATTACAATTTTTCCACTTACAGTGCAAACGGAGGCACCCTACGAGTTTTATCAAAATAATGTACTAACTACATTGAAAAGGTCTACAGAAAAGTCCGTGATGGTATATGTCTATCTCTTATGGATAACCCACAATAACTTTTTTTATCATTTACTTTTTACGACAAATAATGGCTAATTTTCGAAGCGATTTTAACCAATACAGCATTAATCCTTAACCAATTAAAGACCTTGAATACATTGTTCATTTAATATAGATCTATATGGCCTTTTACACATGGATTTAAGTGAATATTTTCGAAGATATTACAGATTTAAAAATTGCGGGACGTAGCGTTTGCGGCGGTACCAGCCGGCCGCCCGGCTATATCTACACTAATATTATAAAGAGGAAAGCTTTGTTTGTTTGATTGTAATGAATAGGCTCATAAACTACTGGACCGATTTTAAAAATTCTTTCACCATTCGAAAGCTACATTATCCACGAGTAACATAGGCTAGGTTTTATCCCGGAAATCCCACGGGAACGGGAACTATGCGGGTTTTTCTTTGAAAACGCGGGCGAAGCCGCAGGCGGAAAGCTAGTATTTTATACCCGTGCGAAGCCGGAGCGGGCCGCTATGTTTTTATATTCAACGTTCACAGTTTTTCTGTAGTGTATTTAGCGATTATTGCACCCGTGCGAAGCCAGGGCCGGGCGGGTCGCTAGTTAATATTAGAAAATTTAACTTGTATTGGCAACACTGTATTTTGTTTGTGGTTCTTTTTCTTCTTGTACGCGGTGTGTAATGTGTGGTATTAGGCAATGTGCTATTGGAAACAATATACATAAGTTTATGTAATCGCTGTTTTCATTTAAACCCATAACTTAATAGATAAGTAATAAAAAAATTGTTTTGTATAGAAGATTGTTGATGTACCCTAATAGTTTATTTTTTAGCCTAAGGAATAAAATGTACCAATGGAAGGTACTTGTTCCCACAACACAGGGAATCCTAGAGTAGGAACAATTCAATTTCTATGCATCTTAGGTATATTTTCGAAAAAAAGAAGTTATTTTTTATTGTTATTTAATTTTCGCGGCCGACCCTTTCTATCTCTCTTGCACTTTAAACTATCTCTCCATATACACAATCATCAAATTGTTATACTTACCTACTTTCACTACGTTTTTATTTGTACATATTTAATACTTAACAATCGAATTAGCGTCTGGCTAATTAATTTTAGATTATATTATGTTTGAAGAACATAATATGAAATTTACAGACATTCTAAAATAATTTGAATTTTTTATAAAAACGAAATTAAAAATTGCGTCTGGCACCTATTTAACAACGAAAAAAACGTCTTGCAATAAAAAAATTATGATTGATGGATCTATCTAAAGGCAAAAGTTTAAAAATTACGCGTTAAAAAATGACTTTAAATTAAGGATAATTTCCTGTGCAGATAAGATGCGCACTACTGAACGCAACCACTCCGGCCAGCCAGACTGCGCGGACTCTAACCGAAATAGCTAGAGGAACAATATATCAAAAAACCAGCTATACTAAAATGACTTCTTTTTCAACGTTAATAGCTCCCGTACCAATATAATTTATAATTTGAAAAATTGCAGACATTCAAATTTATGTTGATATGTACCTACTAGGAAACTTATTCTAAGATTAAATTATGTTTTGCTATTTAAAAGCAACCTTTTAAAAGTAGAGAATACCTGCTGCGTTGTGAACACAAAACGTTTTTGTGTGGTTTTTTGTATGCATTTCTTAACAGTCCCTTGGGGTTAGATAAGTACTCGCTTATCTTATCCGAAGCCTTAGCTTCAGATAATTAAGTTTTTAAAATTACAAGCACTTGCTTTGTTGATATAGGCTAGAGATGTGAATTTACATAAATGTGTGAAGTTGTTAAATTTGTTCCTGGAGTGATCTTATCCTACGGAGTATAATTGTAGTTAAATTATTTTAATCTCATAGAAAAATAAATAGAATAGATATGTGTGTATTCTGGTGATATGAACAATGAATAGAGCAATAATTGAGTTTACATGGCAACATAACAATCTTATCAATATAGTATTATTCATTATCTTACTACAAGCACAGATTAAGTTCTATAAGTACGTTAATAAGTAATATCCAATGTTAATTATTTTTAATTTCCACGCTTATTCTGCGAGATCGCTCACTTCCGCGAAGCAATTAAAAGTGTCCCATTGATCGAATGAGAAATGGCATCACGGATTGACGTCCATTGACTCCGACGGGCGCAATGATTAGGCCTATTGTTTCTTCGCCGTTACCAACACTAAGTTGTGTATAATTGGCGTGTGATCAATGTGTCGAGTGCATCGGCCGCTCCTGACCCTGGCTGGCCCAATGCCACACAGCACGGGCACCACGCCAACAGTCAAAACCTTCCGCATCGCAGATTATCATTTCACAACTGTTTGCTCATATTTGAATAGTCCTCTGCGGATTTAATGGCAGTTTGGATCAACTTCCTAAATTCTTAGTGACGTTGATGAACATCTTAGCTTTGTTTCCTATAAATATTTCGGTCGCCAAGGCTTTGTTGGGTTGTACAATACGCCATCATATTATAATTGTGTTGATTTAGTTCGGTTGTTATATTTATATAAATTGCAAAACATTCATCAAATTCATAAGAATTAATGATTAACGAATATAATTACACAATTATTAGAGTACGGATATTTTTACGTTCATAAGGAAAACCATACCTACCGGTTACAATAATAATATTCAAATTACCGTAACAATATGGACTCTATTACGATACAATATGGACGACTAGTGTATGGTAAATAAAAACTGGGTTTAATTGGAAATAATAATTACTCGATCACATCAAGGGAATCAGCAATCAGTTCGAGTTGTTTCCAATACATTAGGCTGGCGTTGTAATGGATAATTAATTGATCATTATTGGCAGATTGTTTGCATTGGCGTAGGTTGAGGACGTTGAACTAGATATGTTTACACGCGCGGTGTGATTACGAAGCAGAATTTTATGATTTTATTTTAGTACCAGTGACGTGGGATTTATGAGCATTCAAGGAATTGAATGTACGCGATATAATATTAGAAAATATATAGGAGTTTAATTAGTGATACACTTAAAATTTTACATCTAAAATTATAATTATAATATTTATAATATTACATTACATTGACATAATATGCCGGAGACTCGAATCTATAAGATTTTCCCCCACCATGTAAAGTGTTCAACACTGCGAAAGAAATTTCACTTCAAAACTACTTGTTTAAAATAAAATGAAAATCTAGTTTTGTTTCGAAACTTCAACGGCATTGAGTTTAACGTTTAGGGCGGTTATTACACCGATTTGCTATTTTTGTCACATACGTCAAGTCGTACCTCAGCAGACGTGTGAAAGTGAAGTAATAAAATCGAACGTTTTGGACAAAGGCCAGGCGATCACTCAAAACGCTTCTACCACCTTGTAAATACTATTGCTGTCACAACTCACAACAGTCATCTATGTATTTTACAAGAAAATTATGACAAATTTTGGCATTGTTATGACATTTTTCTCTGAATTTTCAACTGTTTGACAAATATTAATGACCAGTACGTAATAAATTTTACTCGAATTGTATAAATATATGAATCTACGAGAGTGATGAATAATGTTTACTCCTAAATTTAATTTCAGCCTTAATATTTGGGTATGTAGAGCAGAATAATACGATAAGAATCACTTTTGTTTTTCTTTAAAGCTAACTTGCGTTAATTTTCAGTAATTTAACACGACACTCCATGTGTACCGTACTGTAAATATAACTTACCGCTAAAACATAATTCAATTATGCGATCCGGTCATTATGACTTATGAGGCCGGTGTAGATTAACTGAAGTTATTATTATTAAACGTCCCGTAATATGGTGTAAGATAAAGCTGCGCTCCATATGTGTTCCTGCGACGTTCCCACGGCTCTTCCTCCCTTCACCCCCGCGATACACCATGTGGTACCAGCCACTTTACGATGAGCCATTTCATGCGACTTCAGTGCTTAATTTTAGTTAGAACGTTAAAATTATGGAGGTCCACCTAAATTGGTGCATTTTTACCTCCCGGGTTTTCATATGCATGTTCACGCCTAGGGCTTCTGAAATGACGTTTCGCCGCTAATTGATAGGCACGTAATTGATTAGGGAAATATCAAAGGGGAAAGATGACTAACTTTCTTCATGGTTCGACATTAGATATAATTCTGTCGACATATGCTCTGGGTACGAACGTATTTGTAAGCAATCCATAATTTTGTGCATGACACGCCGTTGACAGATTACACTTTACACACACGCAGTGCAAGCGACGATAACGAGATGATAAAAGATTGTTTGTGTAAAGTGCGACGAACTTTGAAGAAAATTGAGTTAATGAGAGAGCAATTGAAGCGTGCATCCCTCCGGTGGCGAGCGTAGATTTGCAGATGGCACGATTGTACAAAAAATGCGAACCCTAACTACTGTAGTGTATGGCTTCGGCGAGATTTATGCACGCTACCTGCTAGCTTTTTCGTTGCTATTTTTTGTTCTCCTTTCAAATATTTTTTTTACTTTATATGACATTTTCTGATCTTGGGGTTTTCCCACTTTTTAGCCTATATTGATAAGGAAAGATAAATTTACTTAAGGGTCTAGTGGGAGTGACAACTGTCAATTTTAATAGGTTTGTAATTTAAAAAAATAAGATTTCTAAATACATCGATTTGTAATTAATAGATACTTCATCTAAAGATCGGTGATAAAATTTCTTGTTGCCGAAATGGTTCCTAGCTACGATAATGGGCTTGTTATTAACTAATGACTGTTCACATCAGCTATACTAATACTGCTTGTTTGTTTGAACGCGCCAATCTCAGGAACTACTGATCCGATTTGAAAAATTCTTTCGGTGTTAGATAGTCCATTTATCGAGAAAGGCTATAAGGCTATATATTATCACACTAAGACAAACAGGAGTGGAGTAATGCGGCTAAAACCGCGAGGCACAGCTACTTAAGTTTTGTCTATTCTAGGTAAGGTGATTTGCTGTCGTTGGACTTCATACGGTCATATACAAGTAGAATACAGACATTTTTAGGAAGAGAAAGGATTGGGGAAAATATAACTTCTGACTCGACTTCATTAGTAACGCAGAGCAATTAACAAATAATATACGTTATGCCATATCATGCAAGACAATCATTTCGTGCTATTAATCTGAGCTTATTTATTCACCTGATTACTACGAACTGGCTAAGGTTATTTACAACAATTTATAGTTTATTTCGATTTTCAAGAAATTCTTAACAAAATATACAAACTTCCATATAGATCATTCCGACACATGTATGTAATATTTTAAGTGTATGGTTTACATTCGAGGTCTGTGCGGTACACATGTGCGGTGAAGTGTGACACCTGACCTAACCCAATCCGACCGACTCGGCTTGCACTTGTGACTGCAGTGATGGGAACATTACTATCGTTGTTAGACGTCAATAGTTAGATAGTCGTATGTGGATAGTGGTATCATTTTATGTATACTCGAATAATTGTTTTGGGCGAAGACTTCTTCTGAATTAGTCTATTTACTACTACTAGGTATCGCTAAAAAGTATTAAAACAAAGTCGTTGTCGTTGTCTGTCCGTCTCTATAATATATTGGTAAATATTTTAAACTACGCAAAGGATTTTAATGTTTTTTTATAGATAGAGATTCTCGAGAAATATTTTAGTATATAATTTATTAGATTTGGATAAGCGAGTTCTGCCGTTAAATGTTATCTAAGTTAAATATTATCATCATTGTTTCCATTTTAAATTCACAACAAAATAAGGACTAAAAGCAAATCTATCGACTTTTGTTCAAAATGCACAACACTAGTTTGTTTTGTTTATAAGTGAGTAGGATGAAGTAGAGGGTCGTACAAAAACCTTATTTTTTATATGGTGACAAGAGAAAAATTTCGGTTAGCTTTATATGAACGTTTTTTAATGGGATTGAAGTTCTCGCCTTTTCAAAAGGGCTTATTCGTTTAGCTAAGTGGTTTTAGGTAAATAGCGAAGGTTCCATATTTACTCACATTTGCTTAGAATTTAAATACACGACATCTTTTTCATTTTAATTAAATTTAATATGGTATACTTATTACTTACATAAGTCTTCATTATTATCTGCCAAAATGCATGGTTTTCTAATTATCTTAAATGGCAACAATATTGCATAATTGCAGATTGAAGATTTTAAATAAAATTACTCATACGAGTCATACGGCTTAATTAAATGATAAAAAGTTTCTTAGAAATGTTTTATATTGAATAACTGAGGTGTGCGTTGGAATAATTTTATCAAGGTATTTATGTTTACATATATTTTTTTAAACTTATGTCTTTTTTAACGATTTTTGATACATTACCGGTAAATAATCTAGCTATACACAACAATTGCTGCAATAAATAAAATGTTTAAGCTATTGTGAAATGCGATCACGTATTTGCAAGCGGATCTCTTTGATTATATCAGTACGTGGTTTGGCTTTCTGTCTGAATAAAGCGAAACGTAAACCACCATAAAATGATTTGCCAAATCTGGGTGTTATATAATATAAAGAGATATTTTACTCTTTACATAGAATTTAAAATCAATTTAAATCTCTGTAGGAATATATTTTTCAGACGAGTTTTTAGTAAGATATTAGATGTACAATTAATACATATAAAATTAATAAGAAACTTTAATATACAATCAAAAGGTATGTACATAATATGTGGCATGCATGATTAGCATGTGTAAGATGTGTATAGCAAACATAATTACAATGCCTCGTCACCAACGGCATAGATCGATAAATGATTAAATGAAAATACGGGAATTAAGGGGCCCTGCTCCGAAATGTATGTTTCTAAATCATGGTTTTTGGATAGAAATCATCATATTTAAAATCCTAAAAAAATATATAGCACAGATAAACGTTTGATCTAGTGACTTTTTTGGATAAAAACACAATATTAAACATTTGACTCGATCAAAAAAAAATCAGAAGTAACATCGATTTTAAAAGCATAATCAGTTTTATGAGAATTAGGGGAACGCTATGTTTATGAAAATTTGACATTTCATTTACTAATCAGGTTTTACAGGGAAGTTTTTGGATAGATTTTTAATTTAGCCCTTATTTTTTTCTATATAAAATATAATACGTAAAATGCGACTCGCGCGCACCACGTCAGTGCAGCCAGAGTCCAGCCGGACGTTATCGAGGGAGGACCTGTGCTAGTTTTGCTCCCGACCACGTTGCAGTCGCCGTTCGCGTATTAGAACCGAGCGGCGAGTAAAACGGCGAGCATGTCACGGTATAAATAAATCAGTAGTTTGATTTTGTTAGTTATCCTAGGATTATTGTTGTAAATATAAATTAACTTCTTATTCTATACTATTAAACGAACAATATTTGCATATTAATATATTTGTTTGTAAATACAGTGTGGAAATTTTCGATGGGCCCTGGGTGAAAGTACTAGAAATACTGGAGATAGCAAATTTCCTTTATTTTTAAAAAGAAATAGAACTGCATTCAAAGATTTTCAAAAATTTAGAATACACTAACTTACTTATTACATACTTATATTCAATTATTATTTTGCCTTTTTTATTTGTTTTACTTTAAATTATTATTACCAATATTTTCAGAAGAAAATAAATTAATGTATCCAGAACGAGAGTTTCATTTTAAACTTTAAATGTATGTATAAAATAGACCAAAAAATTTTTACGAGAAATTAACAATAAATTATCTTTTATATTGTTTCTATCGATTTGAATAATAAAATAAAATTTGAAAAAGGAATGTTTCTTTTCAGAAAAATTTGCTATCCCTAGTATTTCAAGTACTTTCCATTCAGGGCACATCGAAAATTTCCACACTGTATATATACAAACAAATATACAGGGTGTCCCAAAAAGTAGTGATGAACGGAAGCTGGGAGGTAGAGGACCAAGAGGGCTATCCGAATCACCCCCATGTGTGTTATGCGATTTTTCGTATTTTCGGAGTTATTACATTTTTTTCAATTTTTCATCTATCGCCGAGTACGATGAGATTTTTATTTATGGTGACGTGAATTATTGCGCTAGATGCTTGTTTTTTTTTGTGTGCTAAGCTGAAAGATAGGCCAATTCAGTATGGTAACATTTACTATCGTTAGATCTTCGAATGGAATAAAAAAAAGAATTAAATGCCAAGAAAGATAAAATTACCCAGTATGTTCATAACTTCAAGGGCCCATAAAAAAATAAAATCACATAAAAAAGGTTTTCCATTTGGCTTTTAAAAACTTGCTCTATCGATCAGGTAGCCACCATAAAAATTTCATTTTATTATTCTGAAGGCTTCAATCGAAAAATTGAAATCTAAATGTGGTAAGTGCAAAATTTTTATTAACATGATGATCATTAAAACCAATAAATAGGTGTTTAATTACCAGAATTTTTTTAAATAGCCCCGCTGTTGCTCAGTGCAAGTGCGACATCACCGTAAAAAGTTGTCTTTTAATTGTCTGAATGCTTTTTTATCATTTTTAATGGTTTCTTCTGCTACTATGAATTTCCGGGTTATTTTGTCCAAATTGGGGCATTCTCTCAAGTAGCCGAGGTCTTTTTAGTATCCCCATTGAAAAAAAATCAATGGGGTTTATTCGAGGGACCGTGGAGGCCAGGCTTTAAAGCAGGCGTCACCGGCGCATGCGCAGGCTGCAACGACCAATCCATCTTTCAGGGTATTTTTGCCCTTTAGCCTGGCCTCCACGGTCTCCGGACATAAACCCTATTGAATTTTTTCCGTGGGGATACTACAAAGACGAGAGACTGCCACAATTTGGACGAAATAACCCGGAAATTCATAGTAGCAGAAGAAACCATTAAAAATGATAAAAGAGCATTCAGACATTAAAAAGACAACTTTTTACGGTGATGTCGCACTTGCATTGAGCAACAGCGGGGCTATTTAAAAAAAATTCATTTTTAAACACCTATTTATTGGTTTTAATAATCATCATGTTAATAAAAATTTTGCACTTACCACATTTAGATTTCAATTTTTCGATTGAAGCCTTCAGAATAATAAAATGAAATTTTTAGGGTAGCTACCTGATCGATAGAGCAAGTTTTTAAAAGCCAAATGGAAAACCTTTTTTATGTGATTTTATTTTTTTATGGGCCCTTGAAGTTATGAACATACTGGGTAATTTTATCTTTCATAGCATTTAATTCTTTTTTTTATTCCATTCGAAGATCTAACGATAGTAAATGTTACCATACTGAATTGGCCTATCTTTCAGCTTAGCACACAAAAAAAAACAAGCATCTAGCGCAATAATTCACGTCACCATAAATAAAAATCTCATCGTACTCGGCGATAGATGAAAAATTGAAAAAAAATGTAATAACTCCGAAAATACGAAAAATCGCATAACACACATGGGGGTGATTCGGATAGCCCTCTAAGTCCTCTACCTCCCAGCTTCAGTATATCACTACTTTTTGGGACACCCTGTATAAATATGCAAATATTGCTCGTTTAATGGTATAGGATAAGTAGTAAATTTATATATCAACAACATTCCTACGATAGCAAATAAAATCGAACTACTGATTTATTTATACTGTGGCATAATCACCCGCCTTCATAGGTCACCGGAGTTCATGCCGCGCCGGCTCCTGCGCAACGCGGGCGCGAGCCATCTCAGTGCCTAAAATGCCTAAACTTTCAGTACAAAGGGCTCTTAAATGATAGCTTTGCAGAAAAATAATACACGTATGTACCTACCTTAAAAATTTATTTGAACTATATATGTAATTTTAATAAGCTTCAGTAATATTCCATTCCAAACAATGAGTACCTATGTCACTTATGTAAGTTGTAAGTTAACATTTAGATTCTCTATTTTTATCTCATGTATGTTGTTTTACTTTGTCTTTTCGTAATGTGCGCGGAATGGCATTGTGATTTTATCGATACACGAACTCTAACATTAGTTTAAATCTCCGGTATATAACTAGCAATAGAAACACTAAAACAGCGAGTATTCCTTTGTTTTATTTCGTAGAAGCGTCAGAGGTCGAGACCGGCATTTAAAATGTGTACATTTTTTTTAAACAAATGAGAAGCGCGCACCGAAAACAAATGTTCGGTCCTTATTGTTTCCAATTCTCTGTAAGCTTATAATTACATTTCATTCATGTAGTGAGCCATTATTATTTATCTCAAATGTTTATATGTACAAAATGTGTTAAGTACAATGTAGAAACACGTGTATTTTATAATATTCTTGTGTACAACAGAACAAACATCAGCATATGTGGATATTGCCAGCCCAGACACGTCTCATAACAAACGACTAAGTATAGCTAGCTTTATGTGTATGTAAATGGAGTTGCATGACGTACGTTCTTCCAAGAGGTGTACAATGCACTTTTATAGTTCGACAGACGCGTCAAGCTTACCGCAAAAGTGATGAGACCCGTTGTCGATACACTCCATGTCTAAGTAAATAATAATATGTATAAGAAATAGAGATTCCTCGGCCAAAATAGAGAATACGTCTTTATGTTATAACTTTTAAAAGTTCTAATAGAGACAGAATGAAATATGATTAATTCAATGAATCATCCAAAGCACATTAATTGAAATGCCAATTATCACAGCAGATGTGCAGATTAAAGGTATAATTGTAGAAAAATGAAATCGTTATGCTTTTTGCTAATTTTAATATTATTAAAAATTAAATATGGAAACAAAGGACATAAATTATATTCAAATATAGAATGCAACTACGTGACGACCACGACATTAAAATATTTTAAGCTCATATCGGTTTTATATACTTTTTTACGTTTGCGAAAATAAAATAATTTATAGCATTGTTGTATATATTCTCCATACAAGTTTTATCCAAAGTATTTGTAAAACTAATAGATAAAATAGGAAAACAGCAAATTAAGCAGTTTATTTGTATTTCGTCTGCAGAGATTAAGACATTATTTATTTCAGCGTTTCTTGCTGCATCTTAAACAGATTGTGCATTAATTTTATAGAGGTAGAATTTAGTATTATCACATATCGATAGATAGTTACGTACATCCCTATCTCAAACCGCAAGTTATAAGGCTGGTCACGCACTTCCCTAAACGCGCCCCGATGTATTGTCTCAGCCGATACTTAGCTCTGTCTTTCAATTTTTAACAGCCTGTGTTAAACTTTATTCCATTTATTTTTCAATAGGTATTATTTTTGAATGAAGATTTATCAACCATATCATAACTAAATTAAGAATAAGTAGATATGTGTTTCTATCAAGCTAGTTCAGGAGGTAAGTTCGGTACCTAAAATAATAGAATTATAATCTTTTATTCTCTTTTTTTTATTGTGTATGCAAGCATAAACATATTTTTAAAACTATATTTTCCAAAGCTTCCCTTGGTTGTTACTTGTTACTAAAGTCACATAATATCATGACTTAAACTTCTACGGATCCCCAATGAAAATTTTCTTCCTAAGAATTGAAATCAACATATTAAAAATACTCCCATTTATAGAACACTATAAATATTTTAGAATGTTTAATTATGTATTTTGTAACAAAGTAACTAAAGAAAAATTGTTAAAATTTCCCAACAAAAATTGTACCTATATTTCCTTTGGAGTTTCTGGCATCGATTAATTTGTATAGATAATGTTTCCTGGAAATAATAATTGTTATGTGAAACCATAAAAATACAGTGTTTTTTAAATGGAATTCCGATACAAATCTTTTCCCCAAATAGTGGATTCTAAATCTGCAACGATAAAAATACACCAAGGTGCAAGTGCAACGTCATTTCAACTTTGTGATTCTAAAAAAATTATATGATAAAAAACGTATATAAACGTAACCTATGTCTAAAATATCAACCACACTTGTATCTGTGTTCACAGTCCTATTAAAAAGAAGGTTAAAAAGGATTTTTCATGAATTCTAAGTGAATTAAAAAAACGATGTATGACTATCTAGGAGATCTTTCAGTTTCACGGCGTTAACTTACATTGAGTTAACCAACCACCATTTATCTGTTCTAGTTATGAAGCATTAAGGACGCATATACAAATTGACGCGCATCAATTTTACGTTTTGAGTCTTACTACTACACGTGCACGGCTCACACACACAGCGAAATGCGAGAAACGACGAAATTATGACTAAACTGACACGACTTGATAATTGAACTTATTTTTATTGCCATGTATTTTTAAATTTACTTTAATTTGTTTGTAACGTTGAATGGTCACAAAAGTAGATACCATTTACCTAATTTCATTGGACAGTGATTGATTGGTAAACAAGTACTTGCCAAAGTGTACTTCGAAGACGGCTACTGGAACTAATAGATGATTAGAGCTACGTGTACCAAGTTTGGGCTCATTTTGTTAGTTATGTTGAGACCTTACCTCCGGACTTGATGGAGTGACCTGAAGGTGTACTTCGAAGACGGCTACTGGAACTAATAGACGAGTAGAGCTAGGTATGCCGAGTTTGGGCTCGTTTTGTTAGTTACGTTGAGACCTTACCTCCGGACTTGATGGAGTGACCTGAAGGTGTACTTCGAAGACGGCTACTGGAACTAATAGACGAGTAGAGCTAGGTATGCCGAGTTTGGGCTCGTTTTGTTAGTTACGTTGAGACCTTACCTCCGGACTTGATGGAGTGACCTGAAGGTGTCAAAGACGGCTACTGGAACTAATAGACGAGTAGAGCTAGGTATGCCGAGTTTAGGCTCATTTTGTTAGTTATGTTGAGACCTTACCTCCAGACTTGATGGAGTGACCTGCAGGTGTACTTCGAAGACGGCTACTGGAACTACTAGATGATTAGAGCTACGTGTACCAAGTTTGGGCTCATTTTGTTAGTTATGTTGAGACCTTACCTCCGGACTTGATGGAGTGACCTGAAGGTGTACTTCGAAGACGGCTACTGGAACTAATAGACGATTTGAGCTAGGTGTGCCGAGTTTGGGCTCATTTTGTTAGTTATATTGAGACCTTACCTCCGCAATTGATAAAGTGACCTGCAGGTGTACTTCGAAGACGGCAACTGGAACTAACAGACGAGTAGAGCTAGGTGTGCCGAGTTTGGGCTCGTTTTGTTAGTTATGTCGAGACCTTACCTCCGGACTTGATGGAGTGACCTGAAGGTATACTTCGAAGACTGCTACTGGAACTAATATACGAGCTGAGCTAGGTGTGCCGAGTTTGGGCTCGTTTTTTTAGTATATAATTTTGTTGTGGTATCAAATGCAAGTGGGTTTTCGAAAACTAGAAAGAAAATACTTTTATTTGGCACATACATATACTACTGATAGGTACTTGCAAATACTTTTTAAGTTCCAATATACTAAAACATTACTATAAATAAAATGTTGTGTGGTTTTATGAAACCACGGTAAAAGTGAAACTGTTCGAACGGTTCCGAACACTGCTTTGTGTAGCGCATGTCGCGTGCCGAGTAGGTATACCTACTCGGCAGCCGCGATACACGCGACATGCGCTACACAGACCAAAAAGTTTGAGACGATGTAATAAAAGTTTCACTTTAATAAAATTTATCAAAAATCTTATATCATACGTATATAATATGTATCTTTATTTATATCTAACTAGCGACCCGCCCATGCTTCGCATGGGTGCAATGGCACGGCCGCGGCGGCCGGCCGGTACCGCCGCAAACGCTACGTCCCGCAATTTTTAAATCTGTAATATCTTCGAAAATATTCACTTAAATCATGCGGTGTAAAGGGCCATATAGATCTATATTAAATGAACAATGTATCCATGGTATTTAATTGCTTAAGGATTAATGCTGTATTGGTTAAAATCGCTTCGAAAATTAGCCATTATTTGTCGTAAAAAGTAAATGACAAAAAAAAGTTATTGTGGGTTATCCATAAGAGATAGACATATACCATCGCGGACTTTTCTGTAGACCTTTTCAATGTGTATAATACTTAGTACATTATTTTGATAAAACTCGTAGGGTTCAGCCTGCGTTTGCAATGTAAGCGGAATAATGTAATTTTTTACGACATCACATTAGAAACCTCAAAAATAACAGTACTTCTCCACTACTTAATGGATATTATTATACATATAAACCTTCCTCTTGAATCACTCTATCTATTAAAAAAAACCGCATCAAAATCCGTTGCGTAGTTTCAAAGATTTAAGCGTACAAAGGGACATAGGGACATAGGGACATAGGGACAGGGAAAGCGACTTTGTTTTATACTATGTAGTGATGATGCCACTTTGCGTTGTAATTTTATAACTCAAGAACAGGCTCACCTATCCAAAGTCCAAACAAAATGTTTAGGCTTTTTTCAGACTATTAAGTACATGGTTTATGTGAAGTTTGGTAAGGTAGAGTAGTGTATAGTATGGTAGAATAGGGTAAAGTAGTGTAGAGTAGAGTAGTGTAGGGTAAAAGATAAAAAAATGGATAAAACTCAAGAAAAACAATTCTTTTTAATTAATTCTTAGTTTTCATTATATTACTATGGCAATTTGATGAATGTTCCTGTAGTTCCATATTTCTTTTGAATCTTGGATCGGTCAATTCTGGAAGGAGGCTGTTCTTATAAAATCGAATTAAATGTGTCTTCATGTTCTCCTTCAAAAATTGATCGTCATATCTTTCCGGTTGCCCTTCGGGTGTATCATCACGACTACCTTCACGTAGCTCTAATCGTCTATTAGTCCCAGTAGCCGTCTTCGAAGTACACCTTCAGGTCACTCCATCAAGTCCGGAGGTAAGGTCTCAACTCTCAACGTAACTAACAAAACGAGCCCAAACTCGTCATACCTAGCTCTACTCGTCTATTAGTCCCAGTAGCCGTCTTCGAAGTACACCTTCAGGTCACTCCATCAAGTCCGGAGGTAAGGTCTCAACGTAACTAACAAAACGAGCCCAAACTCGGCATACCTAGCTCTACTCGTCTATTAGTTCCAGTAGCCGTCTTCGAAGTACACCTGCAGGTCACTCCATCAAGTCTGGAGGTAAGGTCTCAACATAACTAACAAAATGAGCCTAAACTCGGCATACCTAGCTCTACTCGTCTATTAGTTTCAGTAGCCGTCTTCGAAGTACACCTTCAGGTCACTCCATCAAGTCCGGAGGTAAGGTCTCAACGTAACTAACAAAACGAGCCCAAACTCGGCATACTTAGCTCTACTCGTCTATTAGTTCCAGTAGCCGTCTTCGAAGTACACCTTCAGGTCACTCCATCAAGTCCGGAGGTAAGGTCTCAACGTAACTAACAAAACGAGCCCAAGCTCGGCATACCTAGCTCTACTCGTCTATTAGTTCCAGTAGCCGTCTTCGAAGTACACCTTCAGGTCACTCCATCAAGTCCGGAGGTAAGGTCTCAACGTAACTAACAAAACGAGCCCAAACTCGGCATACCTAGCTCTACTCGTCTATTAGTTCCAGTAGCCGTCTTCGAAGTACACCTTCAGGTCACTCCATCAAGTCCGGAGGTAAGGTCTCAACATAACTAACAAAACGAGCCCAAACTCGGCATACCTAGCTCTACTCGTCTATTAGTTCCAGTAGCCGTCTTCGAAGTACACCTTCAGGTCACTCCATCAAGTCCGGAGGTAAGGTCTCAACATAACTAACAAAACGAGCCCAAACTCGGCATACCTAGCTCTAATCGTTTATTAGTTCCAGTAGCCGTCTTTGAAGTACACCTTCAGGTCACTCCATCAAGTCCGGAGGTAAGGTCTCAACATAACTAACAAAACGAGCCCAAACTCGGCATACCTAGCTCTACTCGTCTATTAGTTCCAGTAGCCGTCTTCGAAGTACACCTTCAGGTCACTCCATCAAGTCCGGAGGTAAGGTCTCAACTCTCAACATAACTAACAAAACGAGCCCAAACTCGGCATACCTAGCTCTAATCGTTTATTAGTTCCAGTAGCAGTCTTCGAAGTACACGTTCAGGTCACTCCATCAAGTCAGAAACTAAATATGAAATTTATAATCCCATAAGTATAAAATCTATAAATAAAATAAATGCGTGAAGGATCAAGTTTATTAGGTGAAATATTTTGTATTCGTACAGTGATCTTTTCGTAAACGAGGAGCTGCTTACAAGCGTCACAGTGTCTACTCACAACGGCGGCTGAGCGCAGACTAAATTACTAAAATATTTCATTACAAATTGTGTTGCAATAATTCAAGGTAGTGACAAATAAAATAACCCTTATTTCAATGCAATAAGTATCACGCGTTACAGCTAAATATGTGAAAAAATAAGATTTGATTTTAATTTTTTTCTCAGCCTATTTGTAACATTTTGATAGTTTTATCTAGTACCTTTTTGAGTTAGACATGTCTACTTACTTAAAATATTTTTAAATAAATCAATTTGTTTTATTAAATACAAGAAAAATGTTCGTTTATTCAGCACGATATTGTCAATTTTGGGTGAAGAGGCAACGGAAATTATTTTTTTCAATATTATAAACCAAAATTTTCGACTTAAAATATAGTACCATTTAAAGATTAAGGAGTAATCTATTTATGGTAATTATTAGTTAAATTTGGTTTTGTACTATTTCGCCGCAAAATGCACCGAAAAACTGCGTATTTTTGTCAGATTCGTAAACGCGTCCTTAAGCTATGTATGTATTTATAAAAATTAATATTAATTGTATGCGTAGATTGCAACTTGAAATAAATAAATAGAGCTGAATATAAGATACTGAAATTATGTAACCTTTTATATATATAAACTATTATGTATTTTATTCCAGAATGATAAGACCATTATATCACATTTGTCTTAAAATAAAACAAGCATATAACTTTCGTTATTATGGTGTGAATGATAAAAATAAAGTTAAAATTTAAAGAAATAATTCGATCCACATTACCGTACATAACGTCATGACATGTTTCACTTTTATTTTGTAGACAGCCAGCTCGAAATGGATGAGGCGGTGCGGTTAATGTAAGTGCTTTTATAAAAAGTTGCACTCGTCCGAGAAACCAGTTCTCGCTCTACCCGTTTAAAAGCAAAGTTGCCAAAATTCCTACAAACATATTACGGCGTAAAGTTATCTGCTAGATAATCTCGATTATTATGAAGCTTTTTCAGTATTACGTCTAAATTGAACTGGAGAAAAAAACATAATATATAAAAATAAAAGATGTGCAAAACAGTTATTATAATCAAGTCTATGTATTCGACGTTATCTGATGAGGATGGAACAATACATATTATATTTTACTTACATTAAAAATAAATTTATTATTTCCTTTACGCATAAAGAGGAAAAATTATAATATTGTTCCATTACTCGATTGTTTTATTGTTAAGTTTGAAAATTGTTACGTTTAGTTTGTTATTATTAAGTATGTACATAATGAATTTAATCACAATCTAGATTCTAGAGAGAACTCTATCTCCAAGTTTTCTTTTTTTTTTGCACATTCTTTTGTGTTTCTAATGTATTAAAGTCGTTTATATTATATACCTTTTATAAACGGAAATGTCTAAAATATCAAAATCTGAATATTTATAAAATTATGTAAAAAATATGTTAATTTTGCATTGATTATTTTGGGCAAAATTAATTTGAGAATAGCTATTTATGTAATCAGTTGGATATAATATTTGCTGTAAAAATTGTTAATTTGTTGGCCATATACGTACAAGTTACAACGGTCAGGTTATATGAAGAATTTTAATGTATTTACAGAATGTATTTGTTAAACGGATACAGACGTTGTGAACGTCCATGACATTTTCATACATTTTGTATTTACAAGTTTTTATTTGAAATAAGTTCAAATATAAAATATGAAAAGTAAATTCAAATATACGATCGGATTACCTACAGCTAAACTTACAATGAAAAGTTCCGAACTCGTTGAGTATGAGTTATTTAAGTATGTTATGACAATGATATTATGTACAATGCTTCCTAATTTTATATATTCAAGTTTTGAATTGACGCGCTAGTTACAATGTAAACGGTCAGATAAGACACCCATTTGCTACATCCTTATTCCAAGGACGACAGTGCCGTCGAATCAGCGATCAAATGCTAATTCAGGCGCTACGCTGAATACCTTATGCGTACTTAAAAAATGTCATATCATTCGATTTACCTACACTTTTGCACACACTACATTAACTTTATTACAACTAAAATACTACCAATTTATTTCGCATCAAGACTCGAGGTTCTCGGCTCTATTAACTAAGATTGGCATGAACACTTCATGAATGAATTCGTTACAAGTATCGCTGTTTACTATACGTCCATTAATGCCGCCTGACTTTACTCAAACAAAGATAATGAAATGAGTATTAAAATCGAGTTGCTGGCACCGACTGCGCGAGCATCCGCCAAAAATAAAGTCCTTGACCTTCTTCACCGGAGTTTATCTCATGTAAAAATAAGAGTAACCATGAACCTCACTAAAAGTATGTTCGTCGCTATTGCACGCTGTAACCCGTTGTCGTACAGGCGGTTGGCCTTCATCGGTTCACGAACAAGGCTCCTTTTGTGCGTCTCGTGTGAGTCCAAGCTCCCAATATAACATCTCGTATATATGTCACTGAATTGAGGAAGACGACTGGACCAGATATATTCAGCGTACATATTCGTATTGTGCATAGGGGCGTGATATGAATATTCTATCTATACGTTAGCTTCCTCTATGCTAGTAATTAATTTAAAATTTAGGACTTGGCAAACCGGTAATTTAAATAGAATAAGGATTGATATACCTAGTACTGAGGTGCTATAGTAACGTAAAAAACTTTACAACTACATTTAACTGCTTTTATTGTTTTTCTTGTTGGCTGCCCATCTACCCTATACAATCATGGGAACGGCAATGAACTAATTGAAAGAAATTAACTCTAGGCGGTAATAACGTAGTACTTACTGTATCGTAGCATTTTAGTTCTACGCCTTAGATGTTCAGACATATTTATCAAATGTATATAAAATTTTCGCGTAAAAGTGTAGTTTTATCTAAAAATATACCTATTGATCACCATTAATGATGAAACAGTGTTTGAGAAGCCTTGTTTGAAAATTTCTCGGAATTCAGCGGCGCCAATTAACTTACCGAGTGGAATATGGAGCGAAACAGCGTTTCTTTGTTTTGGTGAATTTGGCACGTTTCTTTGTCGTTAAGGCTGCAGTCTAGCAAAATTGCGTTTTCAACAACTTATTTGACAATTTTTTCCCGGCTAATGAAATGATAAACTGAATTTTTTTTTCTTGTTTATCAATTAGTGTTATATACGCAATGCGCGTGAATTTTTTCACATTTATAAAGTTACTTTATGTTACCTTAATCAGGCCTTCAAGATAAGTCTCTTTCCCCCAAAATCATTTCGAGCTAAGTTTGTGCACTCACTACGTTGCAACCGATTACAATTTACATAATCTGATCAGCGCATTATTATCCTTATATAGTCGTTATTAAAAACTGCTGAATACAATTGCCGAAAAACTTATGATTTTCTTAATTAGAGCGTTATAAATTCATTAAATTTCCCATTTTTTGCCTTACAAAATCGATTGATAAATACTGCTAAAAGTTATTTTTTCCATTAATTTATTCGAGTTGGTTGAAGACCAATGAGTATTAATCCTTTAAAAAAATTTTTTTTTGAATTTTGATAATTCTTTAAATATTAAAAAAATATTTAAAATAATAAGGAAAAATCCTAGCGAATTTCTTTAGTCGCGCTCCTTGGGCCGGAGCGTTCTGACGTGTGCTCTACGCTCGATTTTCCTTCATACCGAAGTGAAAGTTGCTCTACTTCATTAAATTTAATATTTTTGTTAATTGATTATTTTTATCTTAGTTTTGTGCAAATATTTGTATTTTTAAACATTTGATTTCGATATGGAAAATAAACGAAAAAAATACGCGTGTAACTACTAGAAAAAAAATTATCTTCGAACGTAAAGTTAATGAAACCAAATAGATTGCAAAGGTGATTGGCAACAATTTCTTTATTTTACGGGGTGTCAGTAAAGGGATGTATATATATTTCTTTAAAACTAAAGTAAGCTCATAAATTTTCTTATAATATAATTTTTTTGAAGTTCCAAAAATGTTTATTTTTCGTTTGAGAAATACGAAATATAATATAAACTTGTATTGAGAACTTGAACTTCCCAAGTTCATCCGGGGAAATCCCCATACGGGGAAAATGATTTGTTTACTCCAAAATTGATCCGAGGTGTTTTAATTTTTTCTTCTAGTCATTTTCAACGTAGCGGCATGTTGTTTGATTATTAATTTTGTAACTTAAATACAGGATGTTGGTTTTATATTCTGATCTTACAGACGCGCTGACAAATTTAGTCCACCATTTCTAGTTTAGTCTAACTACAAAACTACCAAAAAACTCTAAGTACCAATATTAAAACGAATGGATTATCTTCACATCATCAAAATTCAGTGGGGTTGAGAACTAAACAAACAGAAGTAACAGAGACGCGAAGAATAAAAAAAGAGGACGAAAACGATAATTCGTTGATGCTTTCCCTTTTCGACGTATTGTTAGGGTACATCACCAATCTGCAAAAAACAAAACTGATGATTCCCAATTGCTGATTAAAAATGAAAAACAAATAATCGACAACAGTGGTGAAAATTTGCTGATCACAATGAAACATCCTTCAGTGGTAGCAGATTTACTCATTTAAAATGTATCGGTGAACAGCGTAAAGGAGAGGAGGACAGGAAAACATTATGAATGTGGATGGTGGATTGTATACAGGGTGTAAATGTAATCGATAAGTATGTGCAGGCGATTATGACGTTATTATTTATTTATTTATTTATTTATTTATTTATTTATTTTATACTTTATTGCACACACATCAGAAAGTACAAATACAGAAAGAACATAAAATAGAGAAAGACATGTACAAACGGCGGCCTTATCGCTAGGTAGCGATCTCTTCCAGGCTACCGTATGTATATGCGTAAGGAGAGATTTTGATTGAGGTGGGTGAGCAAAAAATAAGGCGTAAATGAACAAAATAAAATTAATATATCATATACAATGAATAAATATAATAATATATATAACAAAAAAAGGATAGGAAAGAAGATACGATAACAATAAAGAAGAGTTATTATTGCAGGTATCAAAAAACTTAAAACTGATATCGAAATTACTTTACCTAATGAGCAAAATGACAATAATAACTTTTTAAAAGTATAACGAGAAATATCTAAAAAATTTACTTTATACACTCCCATATCAAAAAGGGAAAATGGGACTAGTAGAAGTTAAATGTCTAATTCCGGCAAAAGACATGAATGCGGAAGATGCGGTTAAAAAAAAATTAATATTTGAAATACAATGCAAAAAATAACACTTTTGTCATAGATAAGAATCATGACTATTTTTTCCAAATTCAGGGACAACTAAACGTTGCAGAAGCAGAAGTCTGCTTATTTGCTGTTTGGACTGGAGTGAATCATTCGTTAAAAATAGAATATATAAAATAGAATATATAAAAAAGTATGTAACGTAAAAGTATGCAAAATAAAATGATGGACCATTATTGGATTTTACATAAATTGCCTACTGTCAGAATTGATTGATTCGAGACTTCAGCATTCGATGCCCATCAAGGACCCGGGCCATCCTATATCATTTAAGCGATTGAAAAAAAAGAGATAAATCCAGTGCAACCGATAAAGCATCAGAATGCTAGCAAAAGATTTATTAGGTTTATCAATATAAATCTATATATGTATTATACATAATACATAATATAATAAATCTGTAGAAGACGCGAAGACTGACATCCGCGCGGACGGAGTCGCGGGCGGAAGCTAGTCAGAAATAAATATCTTTTGTTTTCATTTGCGTATTTTTCTATTTTATAATTTTTTAACACAAACATTACATTTTTTTTATTAAATACAAAATTTGTTTATCCGTTTTATTAGTTAAACTGAACAACTTTCACTAAGAAACTTAGGTCGAAAAAAATGTATAAAGTTATGCATTTTGTATGGAAAGCTTATTTTTTTTATATTTCGTCCAAATTTCTTTGTAAAAGTTGATCAGTTATATAATCATGAAGTTGAAGATATCAATAGAAAGTATTCGCAAATTTTGTGTACTGATAAAAAAAAATCACCCGGTGTAATTTTCACGAAAATTGTTTCAAATTGTCATTTTTGGTACTTATTACGAATATTAAATTATACGAATGATTTAATTTTTAAAAATTAAGTGGAGCAACTTTCCCTTAGTACATTTGTATTATTTACATATAGGATGACAGGATGCATTTGTTTGCACTACTAGACCAAGCCCTTAAGTCGGTTAGGACGGCAGCCATTTATACACTTCTACATAAAGAACGTCGGTGGGTGGAATATTTTATGAAATACATTTGCAATTTTTAAACAATTTATGCTCAATTTCGTAAAAATGGTAAATATCTGTTGATATTTTATTTTATTAATATAAGAGTTCTTTTGAAGGCATCTCATTTTGCCTCTATAATGATAAATATATTCCATTTCCCAGACATTTAATATTAATATGTTCAAACTCTCTTTGTATGTAAAACATTTACCTTCGAAGGCGTCGGAATTGCTGTTCATTGTGTTGTTTTTTACGATGTAATGGGATTATCTCACACGTAAGAAACATTAGTGAGGTAGTTAAAGACCAAACAGATTGAAAGTTAAAGATGGCCCTCACATAGTGCTTGTTAGGTTTTTTCCACGTTGGAAAGATGCATTATACCAGCCTGCTTATGACTAACAAAGCGAAACGAAGTGTCCTCAGCTTAAGCCCCTGCAATTTACGCATTTCGAGCCTCTGTACACTGATGAGATATCAAAGAGAGCCGCGAGCGAGAACCAGTTTTTAGCCAGCCTTTAATTTAAATAATACCGCCTCGGGCTGTTCACTGTAAAAACACGCATTTCTAACTATCCTCTAGCCGACTAATCGACTGAATTATGCAAATAACATTAACTCGAAAGCATCCCAGGCATTCATTTCGAAGGATGATACGTTAGGTGTTTATTATTAAATCGCTCTTGAATTTTTTGTGTCGACCGAACATTTTAGAGACGAACTGGGGCATGGCCATTTAAAACTTAAAACATTCGTCCAATTGCCTGACCTTGTAATTTTAATCACAGCCAATAATGAAGATTCACGCAATATGAGATGTTAATGAAAAAATAAACGTTATTATTTATTAATTTTCATTACGATTTCGGCTGTTCCAAAAGATATAAGTTATTATGGTGTTAAATTTAATGGTCGTGTGATTTTTGTAATTATGGTAAATAAATTATTAATTTCCGTTGCAACAATGTTCACATATATATATATGTATTTGATTTGGTCGTACGTATTTTGCAAGATACTAGGTAAAGGCATTTCAAATTAGTATTCGATGTACCACGTCAGTCCGGTGTAAACTGTAAAGAAACTAATTTATTGTTTTATTGGGTTTTTCATGGATATAATGAAAAAAATGTTGCTACATAATAATAGCTAGTTCATTGACCGTTTTATTTAAAAAATCTGAAACAAGTCGCGACTGCGTGGACGATTTACAAGAAATATCTGATAAATATTTGGGCTCATCAAAATATTTCGGTACAGCGAATCGGGTATGACGCCACGTTATGTTATGATACACATTTGAGTTTATTTTACGACATGGGATATATTCACGTCACTAAAATAACGTAAAATGACTATATTCATAAACACAATTTTGTTTTCTAGTGCAATTTGACGATGTTATTTACCTACATCATTTATGATTTTTAAATCAAAGGACCAATTTCGTCTTGAATGACGTTGAATGTTTATATTACATGACGCAATTAAAAACTTTTTTTTTAATTAGTTGGTTTAATTGTCATAATTAAATTAGTATGCACCTAACCTTCATTAAAACAGATACAAAGAATATAGGTGACAATATTTCACCACTGAGTAGAAATAAACCTGTTTATATTATGTTTATAAACAATTATTAATCTATTGTTGATCTTATGAATGCGGCACATTAATAATTATGATATTTTATGGATTAGTTAAAGCAGGCAAACTCAATTTATGGGATTAAATTTAAAATTATAACTAAGTAAAAGTAACTTTGAAATATTTTATTGAATAAATAGAGATATAAAATAAAAAATTTATACACACTTATTGACTTATACACTAGACAACAAAGAGAATATAGAGATTCTATGAAATAAATGAGCCTATGCCAACATATAACACAGAAAAATATCAAACAAATATATGAATTTCGTTAATATTTTCACATTAGATTGCAAACTTAATTGTAGTTATGTGTCGTACAAAAAGGTACAAATAGTTACAAAATATGAGTCAGTAGTAATTTACACTTAGTTATGGTTGTCCTTAATAGAATTTATGTAATTTGAAGTCATAAATTGAAGACAAATGTTGGTTAACTTTTACGCACGTAACTGATTGGGCAATAAACAGTTTCAAAACGAGCGGTTTCGCATGATAATAATCGATGTGTATATTAATGAAATAGTTTTGCGAAACTTTACCAAAATTAAAGAACGATATACTTATCTAAATTGTAAACGGCAGCAATAAGAATTAATGACTTGTATGATAATCATAGTGAGTCATTATCTAATGGTGATTAAACTGTATGATTTCGGCTGAGTCATTTTACTTTTTCAGTTAAATTGTGTTGAATACAATACTGTTAAATTAAAGAACAGTTTCCATGAAATAATTTTCTCATTTTTTAAAGTTGTTATTAAACAGTTGGGTTTATTGCATAAAATATTTTATTTAAATTAGGTTTATAAATTTATAAATTAGGTTTTTAAATGTTAATGACAATTTATGTATGAACGGTTATAATTTGGAAATAATTTTCATATTTAACTACGTCCATTAATCATTAAACACACATTTTGAGAAGCTGTCAACTTGCGACCTTTGTAATAACACTGTATTAATTAATTATTATCTACATCTAAAATAAAAACACCATGAGTAAATATCCTAAAAGTTTTCTTAGCGCAGCCCTATCATTTTTGTAGTGAAAGTAAAGTACAGATCTGTGTATACTATGTATGTATATTATACATAATAGTGTCAGGCTAAACTAAGGTAGTGGCAACGGCCTCGCAGGCAGGAAGCTGGGCGCTTCCGAGCGGAAGCGGTGGAGACGGAAGGCCTCGCGACTTATGACTTAATTGCTTATGTTTGTCTAGGTTTTGACTACTGGTGTCGCTAATGAGTTGAGATTGTTGATGTTACTGTTTTGATTGGTGCCGGTTTGAGTCTAGATTCGAGTAGATGTTCTATTGGATTAGAATTAGAACTATCTTTAAATGCAGAGATTTCATAGGATTTGTTTGTCAAGATATTATTAGTAAATGATATAATAATACAGATTATTAATAAGGGACGTTACCTGTAATCTACTTAATCAAAACCAAAGTCAAAATATTAATTCAGTAACACTTTTTTCGTGACTCTACATGTACTCTACTGACTACTTTTGATAACTCTACATGTTTAGATTTTTTTATCCAATAATAATAATTATATTCATATAAACCTATTAATTTGCAAGATAGATTGTAAGATAAATGTGAACATATCACTTTATACATTCGTCATAGACCATCATAATCTGATGAATAAAAATGAATCAAGAAAAACAAGGAAAACCGAGTAATTGGGATTCAATCAAATCTGTATTTTTTCCTCTTCGTAGTTTTTATAATCCATCTTATTTATTACAATGAATGGATCAAGAAAATAAATTCCCACGCCATCGAAAATGCGTCGACAATATGCCATTGCGTTCGTAATAAGGAAGGAAGTTCACGACTCCAGAATAAGATGGGCAATAAAAAAGCGAGCGATTTTGTGGATCGTATCGAGGAAATGGTATGGTCAATACATGAAGTATTTCGATGGGCAGGCGATGGCGACGGAAGTGACTTGCTTCCGATTGACCTCGGTCGCTGCTTACATTTTGTCGGAATCAACCAGGGTGGCTCGATATTTCATTGTAAATCGCTTCCTGGTTTGCAGTACATATTTGAAATGAGGAATCGAACGGATTGATTGATCGATCTTGACATATTAGTAAAATTATTAATAGATAAAAAAGTTTAATTCCTTATTGCAGCCGGTTATATATTATATAGGTATTATATAGATGGCTGCTACTCATAATGAAAATAAACACAGATGTTATTTCTATAGCTAATCGTAGAATTTATGTAAATAGAAAAGTATAAGTAAGAACAGAAATTAAAATAGGTTTATTGTTATTGTTATGATTAATAAAATTAAACATTTACTTACACGCAGCAGAAAAACAAGAATATTTTCTCAGAATAAATGCGACAAAGATAAAATGGAAAAAAATAATGCACTTAGCATATTTGAATAAGAAAATCGTGTTCTCAATTACTCTAACAGATTTAATTAGAGACTGGAACCCATCCGAGGGTGAATTAAGTGAACTCAGCGATGTACATACGGGCGCTCACAAGAAAAACTAGTTAAAAATAAATTACTTTGTATATTAGTGCTTCTACTCATCCATTAAAGTTTCTCATGAGGCTGCAAATGGAGTCCAGGCTTTCGTGGAAAAATACTTAACGATGCAAATAGTTTGGTAACTAACTCGCGGTTATTATGTGTCCGACGCAATTTCGACGCCCGAGTGGATTATGTTCGATACGCATCTTGTTTCAACTTCTATTGCTCGCGCACAGCTATCTTAAGTAGTGGAGTAACATACAAACTGCTCGATGTAAAGCGAACATGTTGATAATTTACTAGTGCACAGAGTTGGTAGTGGCGCGGTGTCAAATGTCGTGGTAAAGGGGAAAAGGCGGGTTGCGTGGGCGCAGAACGAGTGAGACCGGTCCCCAGGTGCCGGCTCCGGCAACAGACCCGCACTCGATAATAATTTATTTTAATTACAAAGCATATTGATCAATATTTTACACAATTTGATAACGTTGTGAGGATTTTAATTTCCTCGACGCATACAGGAATGCACTATAATTGAAGTCATCACGATCGTCTCCCTTGAGTAGATGCAGTTTGCAGTTCCGTCTTTGTTTTCCTCGTGTAACCTAAGTAATGGCAAATATTGTGTAACCGTAATTGCTGTGTTATAGTAATAGGAACAACATAATGGCTGGCTAATTCGTCCCGTCATAACAATAAGCGGCTTGGCTAAGCAGGAAAGTCAATACGGTTGTTTGTGTATACAGCAATCAGCTCCGAGCTGTCGAGTCATGTATCTTAATGCAACTATGTAGCCGTGATATTGCAAAACTATCTAGCAGCATTGGTATCTCCATAATAATTAAATTAAAAAATATCTTACATATCTCTACTTACAAATGATGTCATAAGAATGTATTATATTACTAGCTGTGCTATCGCTTCGTAGTACATACTAAGTAACAATAAAATTGTTTACAAATTTTAGTTACCTCAGATTTTGTCATATTCATTTGTATAACATTTTCGTATGACTCTAGCTAGGTACCAGATATATTCGCGTGTGAAAAATACATTGATAACATATATGTTAACTTGCAAAATAAAATATATTATGTATGAATTTCTATAGATTAAATAGCGCTAAAATTATACGCTGCAAAACCAATAGTGTTTTATAAGGATGTTTTACGATATTTATTTTATATGTTTATCCCATGGTAATAAAAGCCGTGCTATATTCAATATACATATATACGTTATGTAATACACTGGTACGACGAATAAATATTATCTGTTACAAAGCGCCTATATCTTGTAATATTAAAACATAAGCAATATCGATTTGATTGGAATTATGCAAATGCCTTCACTCGTTGCAGTAACAACAAAACGTCATTAACAACTACAAGAGATCTTGTCGCATTCATTTCATCGTAATCTATTCTAAATCACAATGCTTTATTATTATCGCTAAATTCATTGTTGTATTACGTCGGTTGAGAGCATGAATTCACTTAATTTGTACTACCAAATTTCTGTTTGAAAAAATTCACATTGCAAAATATCTAAGGTTAAAAAGTAATCTTTATTGGGTTATCAAATAAAAGGTATTTGTTATGTCTTCAAGTTATAAATATCTGTATTGATGAGTGTAAATGAAATATTTTCCGTTTACCATATAATATAATAAATTAACAACATGATGTTATTTTTCTATGGCAGGTAGTAAAACGATATGTTTACTTATACATTACCGATTACGGTCCTATTTTTAGTAGTTACTCTGTCTATATGCCTTCTGTTAAATATAATAATTTATCGTCGCACTAATGGCTCTAACTATTTTACTTTAATCTGGACAAAAAATTGATGAATATAAGTAGAGGTGTGCGTAAAGCATTTTGAAATAGAAATCACACAAATGTTTGCTAACACGATTTGTGAATTTGGTTTTATTGGTCATTTTTTAAGGAGTGCCTATTCTCTATATTAAAATATGGCAAAATTAGTATGTATTTCAGAAACACGAAAGAGTCCATAAATTTCAATATTAGCGTTTCATCTGGGTCAATTTCTTTTATTCATGCGGGATAAATGAATTTATAAATAAATATGAAACCACGACACTTTAATTAGCTCGACATTATTCGTAAATTCCCTTTGTTTAATCTTTTTCAGGTTGAAATGGTGCAACTAAAAGTTTTATGTGTACCTTTACTGCCTCGGGTTTCAGGCATAGGTACATAATGGAACTTAATACAAATGAAGGTCTAACTCCTGAATAAAAACATCGTGTAAAAGTTCATCAAAATTAGGGTATCTCTCTAGACTCTAGAGACTCTTCTGTTTTCCAAATTGTGTGTAATTTTTTTCAACGAATTACATTTCACACTATTTAACCTCAAATATATGAGAGCTTGAGCCGAAGTTTTCTCAAGCTACTTTGACTAACAAAACCCACATAAAATTAAAACAATACCACTGGAAAAGGACTTGTTGACGCGTGAGTTTGTTTACGCGTATCTTTTTGTGGTAGGGCCGATAACATATCGAATATGACTACTAAAATTGATTTATGACAGAAAAATTTACGTTCGAAGCACGTATTTAGTCACATGTGGAACGCAGTACATCACTTTAAGGCAATGGTACGTGATGTTCACGTTATTACAAAACTGACGTAACTGACTGTTATGTAGAAACGAGGACAAAGTCAAGGTCTGATAATTTCACTTATAGGAATAATAATGAGGAAAGCCCAGAAATGATTGCTAAAGATACCTCCTTGGTAAAGGCGTTTGTGCGGTTTTTATTTAAAAGTATAATCTGTGGTCACAAACTGTGATATCTTGTGAAAACTATACCACAACACTTATTTAATCTTGTTTAGTATTGAGTATATTCATATGCTTTTTTGCTTTTGTCCTTTTTGGCTCAAGAAATCTCCAACCTCTGTACTCTTGCTTATATTATATTATAGTAATTTCATTTATGGAATATTTTTCCACTGTCCTACCATCTTATTTACTATTATAACGCTAATATGAACTTTGTATCAAACAACATGTATTGATCACATTGACACAAAAATTATGATGGATCTTGAATACATATATAGGGTTAAGGTAAATATTACCTATGTATAAATAAAGCTATAAATTATAATACATAATGAATAAACAACGACGTATAATATTAAGATTTATCTATTCGGTAAATTACAAAGTTGGTCAACAGGATTAAATTAGTAGGCAATCAATTTTTGATGTTTCAAAACTATACATATTATTTAAGTATATTATTTTAGTCCATTAAAAAGTTACATTTGGGGTTTCATTTTTTAGAGGACGTAATTTTAGTTTTTTTGATGTGTAGGGGGGGTCAGTGTGAAGCTATCACCAAGTTTGTGGTGGCCTATCTTGAAAATAGCATTTGAAATGGTTTTTACTGTATATATCTTTAACTATTTATCTGATTAAAAAATTATAAACATTATTTGTTGAAATTTAAAATCTCTACAACTTTTGTTCAGTAACTTCTTGCCGTAGAACTATAAACAAAAAAGTTATAAGCGAAAATGTACAGAAATTAGAGATGTATATTTCAATATAACTTGTTTTTTTTAATTTAACGAAAAAATTATATCAGACCATTTTTTTAGATTGTTTTTCGAGGAACAACTTTTAAATATTTAACATTTTTTTCATTAAGTCAATAGCTAAGGTTTTACAGCGCTCCGAAGTGAGTACTTTTTTCAGTTCTTTTTTCGCTCAGTTCGCTATTTTCAACATGGCGGCCGTGGGACAAGGGTGGCGACCCCTTGGTTGCCAAATTTGATTTTAACTTCACACTGACCCCCCCCCCCTACACATCAGAAAAATAAAATTGCGTCCTCTAAAAAACGAAAGGTTAGGCCTAAAAATGTAACATTTCATTGGACTAGGTCAATCATGGTAGGTAGTAGGTAGCGAACGAATGTAACTAGTGAGTTGAAAATAATAAAAATGTTTTTAAAATCACACGTGATGTTATTTTTCGTAGTTTTCCTAATCTACAGATAAGTAAAAAATATGGATTCATACAGCAAAAAAAATTCCCAATTTAATTTATGAATTATTGAACATGTTTAAATTTTGAATTTAAAGTAGGTACTTACATGTGTATATAATAAATATTAATATTTTTAGATTTAAGGTTATTGTCCTCTTTTTTATTGACAAAAAAAAACCACTAATGGTGGCCTTGTGGCACATTACATAAACATTACTTTAACATTATTTAAGCTTGATCGCTATTATTTGAAATACACGAAGCCAATTACTAAGTAATAAAGTGTGCGCGCGAACAACCCTTTGACCAAATAACCCATTTGAAATTTTCAGAAAAAACATAATGTTCTTAGAAACCGGTTTAGTGGCTCTGTGTGATTTGTTCCATACGTCGCGACGTGCTACATGATAAGATCAGCATCACGAAGGAGGGATACAGCGTCTTATTGGGTTACAATTTACACTTCCTACTAGTTGCATACAATAGACCGCTATTTGTTTATTATGAAAAGAATGCTTGTGAGAGTAAGGTAATATTATGTAGTAAAGTAATACTAATATGTTATTAATGTATATTTTTGAACCTCATTACAAATTGTCTACTTTTATGTAAGAATATGTCAAGTATTGAAACAGATGCGTTTGATCTATACACAAAAGCTAATATTGCGTGATTGGAAGCAGGCGATAAGTCGATAACTCTAGTTCTTTATATCAATATGACTTTTGTATTATTTGAACCTATTTGAGCGGATAAATGACGCAAATTGTAACAAATAAAATACTATGTATCATATGTTTACGTTCGAAATTATTATGAAAATATAAACATTAAGGATGCTAATGAAGTAGTAGTTGTCGGCATCAGGTAGTAAGACGGTTTGCACGTATGCACTAGTTTAATAAAAAGAACTGCTCTAAGAACATTTTATTTGTTATACTTATAAAGCGGATCGTGACTTGATATGGAAAATATACTAATAAGAATCAATAAGTAGCATATAAAGATCATAGAGTCATTTCTATTTCCTTCTGGTATTAGCATTTTATACATATAAGTATATTTGTAGACTAATGTCACCTAATGTAGTGAAGCTAAGCTAGTCGCTTTACTATATAAGTTACATGGGTGCAAATGAATCCTCATTTGTTATGGCAGTTTCACTATTCTATCCTTTTTGAGGAACAAATAAACATGAGAAATAAAAGGCAGCTTTACTACTCTATAAATAAAGATTATATTCCTCTCTGAGGTTCTAGTCGTAATAATGCTAACACTGTAATATTCGGACAAAGAATTATGATTTGTGTGAGTTTTATTTCGCAGAAAGATAACATTTTTATGCTAATTTAATATTTGACCTCATTTTTCTTATCAAAATAGCCTTCATCCTTTTTCAAACTGATTGAAAAATGTTATCTCATCTGCCTACAACATGTTTAATTTTTTTAAATATATTCGGTGAAGATTATAGTTTTTTTTTAACAACAAACCGCCCATAACGGTTTCGCCTGGGTGGAAATAGGGTAAAAAGTATCCTATTATTTAGCAATACTTTTTCTGGTTTGTGAGTTATTGAGTAACAATCATAAAAACTTTCACATTTATATTTTCTATTATACTAGCGACCCGCCCCGGCTTCGCACGGGTGCAATGCTGATACAAAATACACTACGGAAAAACTGTGAACGTTGTATATAAAATTAAAAACATAGCGGCCCGCTCGACTCGCCCGATAGCCGGGCGGCCGGCCGGTACCGCCGCAAACGCTGCGTCCCGCAATTTTTAAATCTGTAATATCTTCGAAAATATTCACTTAAATCATACGGTGTAAAGGGCCATATAGATCTATATTAAATGAACAACGTATTCAAGGTATTTAATTGGTTAAGGATTAATGCTGTATTGGTTAAAATCGCATCGAAAATTAGCCATTATTTGTCGTAAAAAGTAAATGACAAAAAAAAGTTATTGTGGGTTATCCATAAGAGATAGACATATACCATCGCGGACTTTTCTGTAGACCTTTTCAATGTGTATAATACTTAGTACATTATTTTGATAAAACTCGTAGGGTTCAGCCTGCGTTTGCAATGTAAGCGGAACAAAATGTAAAAATTTACGACATCACATTAGAAACCTCAAAAATAACAGTACTTCTCCACTATTTAATGGATGTTATTATACATATAAACCTTCCTATTGAATCACTCTATCTATTAAAAAAAACCGCATCAAAATCCGTTGCGTAGTTTTAAAGATTTAAGCGTACAAAGGGACATAGGGACATAGGGACAGGGAAAGCGACTTTGTTTTATACTATGTAGTGATAGTGATGATAAGTGATTGACCGCTACCTTAATCAACTGTTACCTCTTTTGCGATACTTAAATGTACACTTTGAACCCAATTCAATTGTTAAAATATTTATTAATATGTACTGATTTTTGTCAACGGTCATTTACATTTTTATCCCTTTCTCTATATTATTCAAATATTGGTAATATCTTAAATGTGATATGGTTCGCATAAGATGTTGCTATAATCATCTTGAATTTTAAATTACCTTACGCCAATTTGGCATTACCTATGAGTTGGCATACAAATTATTTATTATTTAGTGATGACCAATAAATAATGCACAAAGAGTCTGTTAATAAAAATCTATTAAATCGGTTATTAATTACATATTATCTATAATCTGAATCTGAAGCTATTGAATTGAACTAGGAAGTTCCATACAATACAAAAAAATATGTCATATAATTATGCCCATATTATTCGCAATTATTATCTCATCTCATCACCCAACAAAAAGTACATGCTTGAATTATTGACGTTTTCCAATTACCCAGTTTCCTCATCACTTATTATAGCATTCGAAGTGCGGAAGATTTTATTGAATTAAAGAAATCCGGTCTTTACTTTTTGCTCACTTGACATTTTCGTATATGTACAATCATTAACGATTCAATATATTTTTTTTTCAGGGTATACATATACAGAGAAAAACACTATTGGGCGAGGCAGACTCACGGGCGGTTCGGTCGGGGAACCAGTTTCGAGAACTTAGTTCTTATACATGCTTATTTATATTTTTCTGTAACGGCAGCGTGACAGGCGTGAGGCGAGAAGCGGACCATATGTAATTTATAAACCCCCATCATGTTATTTGCCAATAAAGATGAGCTCTATATGGGTCATTTTCAAAATATTTGTACCTCACGAAATTGTCAGTAAACTGTTTCGTTAGGAAATGTCAGGAAGTTGTAAAAGTAAGGCTGTATTCAGAATAAGGTAATATTACATATAAAAAAGTAAGAAGTCACTAGTTAAAAAAAATATATTTTTAGTTACAAAATAATCAACAAACAATCAATTTTTATAATTCTCTGTTTGCTTTTCCTTTTCTTTTCTTCTATCATAAGCTTCTTTCCATTTTTGTCTTCGAGCTTCTTTTTCACTGTCATTAAGATCTGATATTTTTCTTTGTCTTTGTTTCACTTTCTCGAGGTGTTTTTTCCTTTTCTTTTCATATTTTTCAGGGTTTTGCTTTTTTAGTTTCTCAATGTATTTTTTTTGCCGTTCGGCACCGGTTAGCGGCATTCTGAAACTAAAAAAAGCTGTTGGATATATGTATTTTGAATAAAAATAAAAACAAAAGTAAGCATCACTCGTGTGGGTGGAACAGCGATCAACACTAAATGCAATAAGGCAAGCGTTATCCCATCAGAAACCACTTGTAAAATTGGAGGCCAAGACTCACTGATCCGCTTTCACTATAAAAAAGTTATCAGATCCCAGGAAAAGTCAAGTCCCTAAGCCCGACTTTACTAACCCTACATCATGGTTTAAAAAAGTATGGCCTGTAGTTACAAAAAAATAATCTTGAGAGATTTATTGTTTTTCTCCTTTTATTCGTTACATTAATTTAACACACATTTTAATATCTTATTTTCATACTTTACACATGAGACCACAGCTTTACCGTCTACAATTTACTGACGTCACTAAATGTCAAGAAATTGTTCGTCAGTAACATGTAAAAAATAACCTAAGAAATACTTTTACACAAAACATAATCACATTTACCATTAGATTGAAAAATCTATTACTCTAGTCATAATTTAAGTATATTACAAGTGCGGTAGGTCAGTTCTTCAAAATGTACTTACTTTTGTTGAGAATACGTCGTTAGGAAAATGTAACTAAATTTTTTGCACAGCACACTACAGGACTTCTTCCGTGTCTGGACGACGAACAAAATGGCGGCGCGTTAATGTGACCTTACTTTTCGTGACATGACTAGTGTTGCCAATGATTAGAGTTAGATTCCTCCTCTTTGTGATACAAGAAGTTGGTTAATTATGTCAATAAATCAGTGTCACGAAATTGTAACGATTGATAGGGACATTTTTATAATATGTCATTCTTCGTTTATTTAAGGTAATTTAAATAGTTTAATATATCAGATATAACACTTCAAACATTGCTTTTTAATTATGATACAAAAAAATAGGAAGTTTCATACAAAAATTCTGATAAAAATATTGGTTTTCATTGTCGTCCACATAGGGGACATTAAAAAAATGTATGGAGCTTTTTTTGTTACTTTATTTTCACATTAAATTTATGTAAGAATTTGAATCGCAATTCATTGCTTTTTATCAGAAATGATATGCAGTATGCTTAAGTTTAGTCTGTAAAACGTTAACAATGATTTATTTCAGTCGTAACCATATTTTTTTCGAAGATTTTTGAGGGGGACAAACATTTTGTAGTAATGTACAATTATTTTGAAAACGACTCATATAGCCTGTAAGCTCCGCTCAACATCGACGAGAATTAGAACTAGAATTTTATTCGATATGATGCATGATGAATAAACTTTTGCATAAAAGGAACAGCACATTTTTTTTATTAATTGAATAAATTATATATTTTTTGTCATTGTAATCAAGATATATTGTGAGTATATATAGGTACTTCAATTTTATGTATCCGTACAAAAAGTTCATGTAGGTACATACTAAGATACATTAAACCTAAAATGTCAGATTTTTCCATTTAATAAAAATAGCAAAATATTTAAAAAATAAGTAAAAAATTATATAATTCAATATGAATGTGACCGAATCCTCCGCAAAAAATGCAATAAGAAGCGACTACTTTATTGTTCGTGAATACGTTCTGTTTTTACACGACGTTAAACGACCCTCATGTGTCAATTTAGTTTAAAGATCATGCAATTTTTAATCGATGGTTATAAAAAATAAAATACGCATTAGACGAGTTTTTATTGTTAGTATAAAGGCTGTATTGATTAATTTTTTTGAGTATGTAAATTTGTATGTGCTGTTTTTTATCGTTCTGACGTGTATCATTTTATGTTCTAAAAACGAACGATAATTTGTAAGCTAGTTGCATTATTATTAGGTACAACTGCAATAATTTCGTTTAGTTTTTATCCGTATCAACCCGTGTCATCCCTACTTCTGATTGATATCTTGATTCCAGACTTAATTTTAATTTCAGTTTAGGTCTGTTAGGTTTCAATTTACATAATATATTCCACTTAGCTACCGATTCGTGAATTTCTTAAACACCGAAAATCTATGCCAAATTACAGCGTGATCAGCGTGCGTGATGTTACGCAACTATGCATTTTTTGTCTGAAATATTACATCAAGTTTCCATGAAACATATTAGATATGCACGTTGTTATGTTGCATGACTGATTCAATGGTTCATAGGTGATTGATCCTCTCATGGCTGACTGTGGAGACTGCACGTGGTTTACGTTACAAGTATTTGCACGATATATTGCCGATCGAGTATGACGCTGAGAGATATATAATACACTTTACGGCTGGACCTTATTGGATTTGGTTACAAACGATGTTCGATTAAATAAGCCATTGTTCGGTATTGCTTGAAATAATGTATAATGCGAATACGCATGAATTTGGAAGAGTCTTGGTTTTATTCTTGGAATAACAATATAGTGATATATTATGTACAGTGTACACTGTACATATTAAAATATATAAGATATAAATACAATAGTCTAGGACTTATATTCTCTACACATCAACCAGCCTTGTAAAACAAATTAAATAAGAAAACTTGAAATACTTCAAAGCCTCATTATTAACATATGGAATTAAACATAGGGAATAATAAATTTTAATAAGGTTAATTCATTGAAGAAGCAATCAAGTATTAAACTCGTTTCATAAGGAAATAAAAGTAAGCTTTTAGGCAGACAGTTATAAAATTCTTAATTTTTTTGTTTGCAGACACATGTTGGTATTTAATATTGAACTTTTGAAAAGATGGCATTCGTAATTGAAGTATGTATTTTAAATTTATGTTCATCCGCATTATTTCAACAGCACATTATGTACCTACTATATACTTACTATATACTACGTCCTATATACTTAAGTATATAGGAAATAAAATATGATTAACTTAAATATCTTATTAAAAAGTGACTTTTTTGTTGGGGCTAAAATGGAAGTGGCTAAATCGATAATTTAATTTTAAATTTTAATGCACCTAATTTCATCTACCACTGTACGAACACATTAATTGTACGTGTAACAAAAGGATTCCATATACATATATACATACACGATAATAGAACACTAGAATACTGTTTTATAAGATTAGTTAGCATATTCATAAGACACAATCATACATTTTCCTTTGTTATTTGATCATAGTGTAACATATTATTTATACGAACAAAACACGTTTCTAAGAAAATGAGGTGATATTTATGAATTAGCGCTAGACGATACTTACAAGTTTCACGTAGTTTTCCTTATGTTATCCGTGAGCCGGATATTTGATACATTATGTACACTCGAAAACCTATGTTGCCATAGCAACAGATGAGGAAGTAATTAATCGGGATATCGTCTTGTTCTCAAGCGCCTGACCTCGTTGCTTTAATTTTGGTAATCGTTTTATGATTGCTATATGTGTAGCAGAGATCACGAACCTTTGTGACGTGATCACATCCGTGTGATACGAGGAATATGTTACATGTAATATTGTGTATGTGGCTTTATTTAAACTTTGTTTTTGTCTTCTGATGTTTAAAATGATGCACTGTAAAGTAAAGTTTGTGCTGCTAAGTCTTAGCCTAAGTGTTTTACTTTTTTTGCTCTACATACCTATAGAGTTTCGTAAAGACAACATACAATGACGAAAAGGAGTATGAATTTTCAAATTTAATCCATCTGATTCACACAAGAACGTTCATACGTTTTCTTTTTTTGAGGTAGCTTTTTAATTTGGAAATTGCAGAAAAGATCCTTAAACTTCTGAAGCCTAATGTTTTGTACCACTGCTCTATCTGGTTTGTTTAATACATAAATTCATTTCGCATCGAAAATAGGTTGTCGATAGACAATTAATAATATTTGATGATGAAGTTTCATGGTACTTTTAATTCAGGGTTTATTTTTATAAATATATTTTTAGGGTATTATTTATACCTATTATATATTAAGATATTTTATTCAGGAGGATGTATTATTACAATAATTTCATTTCCTATAAAATGCATGTAAAGAAAATTGCATCATAATCTTAATCAGTTTATAAAAATAATGAAACATTGGGCTGATTTAGCCAAAGTGCTGCTCCAATACTGACACCTAAAAATCTAAGATAAATGTACAAAGATGTACTACATATTTCTTCATAAATAAAATGAGAACTAATCACAGTCTAAAGTCCCAACCCAGTTCTCATGCGTCTGACCTATTTAAGACCATGAATAGACATCAAAAAGTCCAGATTACCATATGCCAAGCAAACAACACTAAGACATGAGTCATATTGTAATAATGCATTTATTGTAATTGCAAAGATCACGCGATTTATCAGTAAGTCACGGACTCCGATTATATTACGAGGTGTTATATTGTATGTTGATTAGTATGTTGTTTGGTAAAGCCGATGAAATTCCGAAGTATTCAATCCTGTTCTTATAGCATGGAAGAACATTAGGGATTTCCTATAACGTCTATCTCGTATTATTATAACGAATGTAATAACTCTAGACAGCAGAACGATAGCGTCTTATCAAATCAAACGATAATTATTATAGAAGTTTTAATAATCAGGATATCAAATATAATTATAAACTATTCAGTGCCGTAATCACATTACGAAAAAAATATTGCGCTAAAATCCGACATCGCCATTCAATTATTAATTCTTTATTAATTTATGAATCAAATCGTAAAGAACGTTAATTGGGAAAAACTGGTTTCGCTCTATAATTATCATAAAATGAGCGAATTTAAACAACACTAAAATCAAGTGGCATATGAAAAGGTAAACTGCATAAAAAATAAGAATAGCAGGACCTACCAGGATATAAACACTGTATTATTATTAAGATGGACACTATGAGGATGGTGTATATGTTTACTAACAACACAGGAATGCAAATATGTATGTTTATTTTTTATATGAATCGTAGTACCTTTTGCGGCGTAGACCTACCGGTTCTGTGGCACCTGCCCAGAGTCCAGTAATAAAATTTACACTTCAATGTGGGTAAACAATTTTAGAGTTAAAAATTTAAAGTGCTCTTGTTAAATGATAAAAGTATGTAGTGAACGAGTCACGGCGTAAGTGTGAGTCTCCATTAGACCTCATTCACACGAGAGCTTTTTTAACGTCCGTTAAAAAAGCGTCCAAATAGAACAAATGCATTCCCAAGTATATGTTCACACGTCAGCGCTTTTAAAGCGCGACGCTTTTTTATCGCGCAGTGTTCTATTTTCAACGCTCGGCGTTGGGCGTTAAATAAAATAGACCATAGGAAACTTCTTACTATTATTCAGACGAGCGCTAAAAAAGCGCCGGCGCTGCGTTCAGTATGCCGCACGCTCGCTCAGCGGTAGCACGTGTTTGTTGTGCTTATAATCATCAGAAAATCGATACGATGTCGTGGATTGTTGATCCCGAACTATTAATTATAGATGTGGAGTCTCGTCCGTTCCTGTATTCAAAATCGTTATAGACATTTGAAAATAATTAAAAAAATTCCGGGGTATTGCCTTAACTCTTCGTACAGTGTCACAAACTGCCCTTTTAAGTATCTCTGTTCATTCAGAGGATGTACCCAGAATGCCTTTTGTTTTCTTTTTCGTCTTTTAATAACACAAATCGCTAGTGCCAATCTTTCCTTCTTTCTTTCTTTCAAATATACCTAACATATAAAAATTAAAACAGTAGGTATTTTTATCATATTCCTTTAAGTAACATGTTTATCGATGACGAGTTTGAACAAATAAGAACAAAAACTTTCCGAGGAATTCTAAGCAAATATAATAATATAAATATCATAAAGATATTACGCAACTGAAATTACGTAATTATTTTAGCAGAAACCATTTCCACGTCTTACTGAAGCCAGAGACGAGACATGAGTGATTTTAAAGCGTTAGTATGAACAACCACAGAGAGAACGTTTAAAAAGCGCCAACGCCGGGTTTTAACGCAACGCTTTTTTAACTCTCGTGCGAATGAGGTCTTAAGCAGTTATTTGGTAGGTACCTATTATAAATCCATGTGTAATCGAAATCTTTTTGTAATTTAATGCATTACGTTGACATTCTCTTGGCTGTAATATTTATAGTACTTTCATCATATAAATACATATCTACATTTTTAGTACCATTTTCCAATATTTACAAATTAACTATTAGCTCTATTTCTGTCTACGTTGTATAGTCATTCTAAATTAACTATCGTAACAAAACATAAAATAGCTTGTTACGAAAGCATTACTGATACGAATTTACTTCCTGTTTCGTATCAACCTGAAAACCAGGGGTAATAGACCTTGAAAACGAGCCCGCTCATATCAGTTGGCATTAAACTGTATTTAGTGAACTAACAGAATGCTAAAACGTTGCCAAATCCTATTCTCTACAATTCCTGATGTCTATGTTTTATTTTAAAATAAACGGTTTTGAAACAAAGGGATAATATCCAATGCTATTTTCGTTTGCGCTTGTTATGAATAAACATCCGGAGCCCCACACCTCGTTTTATGAAGTACATTGTATTTAAAGTGTAAAATCCTTTGTTTAAGTGACATTGGAAAGTTCTTAATTGAGATAACAATATATCACAACTTTCATTGTTTGGCTTTACTTTTATCGTGTTCTTTCGGAGAAGTGATATGCTTGGCTACGGTAAATTAAAGCTTATGTTGATAACTCGATGTAACTGACGAACACACAATGCAAGTTTAGGGGAATTATAGACGATGTTTAAAAAAGCTCTTCGCTGTATCCTACAACGTGATATAAAAGAAAATTCGTGCTTTGTATGATGTTTGAATTAAATTGTTTATTTGAATTCAGTAAAATGTACCTATAGTAATAAATAAAATAAAATAAATGTGAACAGAAACGTCTTGTCCTTTTTGAAATGACTCTATATTCCATACCGATATAATAAATCGTAAATTTATGCATTGTACAAGAAAATCTTCATGCTCCTGTCGCAATAACTGTCGGAGTTCTAGCTTAATTAATCTAAGCTTTCAATTTATCGTAGCACTAAGGAAACTCCGAGTTATCTAGATTTGAGTACACCGGGTTTGTATAAAGCCTACATAGATAGCGTACTTGGTGACTATAGATCACTCGACACCAAGGCTCAGCCTTGAAAGTTGAATTGCAATGCGGTACTGATAGTCGTGCCCGCCTCATGTTCTACTACTGTTTATGTTAATTTATTTTATCATTCGATTAACATATCAACTCAAAATTGCTTTGAAAGAGCCATTCAAATGAGCGCGGTTACTATGTATATATTTTTATGTGTATTGTGTATGTAAAATTAATTTAACACTTAAAATATTACGAAGCATAAAGGTTATAAAGAACATAGATGCTGCCGTTGATTGTGTGTTTTTTGTGTTAGAATATAAATTAATATCAATTGACTTTAAAGAGCAGGACCTGAAATAAAAAATAAAATAAAGATACTATTAATTTTCATATTTATATGTAGATTATATTTGGCGAGATTTCGTTAACAAGGCACTAAAATATGTTTTCCAATTAAAGCGCATAACTATATTCAACAAATTGTATGGTTTATAATTAAGCTCTTATCGTTCGTTATAGATTGCTTTGCTAGCCGCGGGCTAATGTAGAGCTTGCATTATGTCAATTCTCAATCTATATGTAGTATAATATGTACGAACTTAAAAGTATGTAGTAGCTTTCTTTTATACTAATGCCTAATGGCTTTGTGAATAAAATAATTGACGAATTCGAATCCAGTTAATTTATTTTTTAATAGAAAAAATATTTCAATTTTTGTAACGTTTCAACAAGTTTAATTAACCACAAAATATACTTTTTTACACTTCAAAGTTGTGTCCAGTAAAAACAAGATGGCGCTGTGCGAATGTCGAGATGTTTACAAGCTATTGCATTCACTTAGCGTATGTGACGTGAAGCAAGCCACCTAATTCTGGTGAGAGGTGGTTACTCAAGCTGCTTGCCAACGAGGAAGCGATGGAGCAAGTGACCTTGGTGCTGCTTGCGTGTTGATAGCATTACAATCGCTGGACTACTCATCCGTTTATATAATGTAGATTTGTTTTGTAATCCACGATGGGTTTGATTATCCTTGGTCCTGTTTTTTAGATATCTATTTGGGATAGTGTGTATGGATTAGGATTTGGACGTTTATTATTAGGTATACCTACTTTCGTTATACCTACTTACGGGAACTTTTAGAAATATGTACGTTTAAATTTAATTGACGATCAATTTAATCATTTTCTTATTTTTAAATTAGGTATTGTAATAGTAGATAACTTTATTTAGCTCTTCCAAATGAATGATTACCTATTTCGCAAAAACAATTTTAAATTTTTAATACATATGTTATTTATATGTATCTACACAATAATCTCCATACTTATTATTAGAATTCAAATATATAATAAATTATATGCCTATATGCATAGTAAATAAGTATGTATACCTACTAGGATTGGCCGGTGGTCGAAATTCGACCTTCTAATGCTAACGACTCCCATCTGCGTTCCAAGACACGTATCGCGATTCGCGATTCGCGATGAAACAAACATTGGACAATGTAATATAATAATAACGATATTATGTTGAGGAAATAGCCCATAATACGTATTAAAAGTTGATCTACTACCTATTTGGTATGTATAGATACTAGTTGTCTTATACACAGGCATGCAAAATATTATACATGCAACACATCACGTGTCTATCTTTTATAACAAAGAGATGCGTAGTGATTGTGTCAGCGTATAAAAAGCGTTTTTGCAACACCACTGCTATTACTATGAAATTAATGTAATACGGCCGTTACTAATTTAAAATTTAGAACAGATATATACAATTGCGTCGATACATGGCCGGAGCTGAATACATTTTATCCGTCATTTATAAACGTCAACTCAAAATTCATATTCAGTCGACTTTAACGCGACATCGAGTGAAGGAAATGCTTTTGAAACATCTAAAATAGGAATTTTCTCAAGGAAAATGTAGTCGAAAATTAGACAACGATACGCAAGCATAATAAATACATGGTGAAATAGAATAAATTGGTTCCATATCAATGCCAGAAGTTATCAACTGTTTATACCGTATGTTGTACCTCAGGAGTCAGGCTACTACTTTGTAACAATGCTCATAATACTCTAAAATTTCGTGAGTAGATGACCTTAGTTGAATAAAAATGGATTCGAAATTATAAAACAACAAGTCATATGCGATGTATAATCGACCAATGTTACTTGATCCGTCTTCGACGCCCATGTACTTGAAGAATACCTATACCTATAGGTATACTTACCAAGTATCTATAGCAACTACTTTCCTTCAAAACTTTTCTTTAAAAAGGAGGAAGTGAAGTAAAAGAGCACTTACATAAGAGCTAAAAATATCTCGCTTATTTACTCTACATATATCCGATTTACATTCGTTTATTGATACTTCCTATCTTGACTCTTGAGTAGCGAGTTCCTTAAACAAATTCGCCTTATCGCCGTCAAACCGACACATTAAATAGTCTAATGTTTACCTTGTGAATTGATAAACATGCGGGTCCGCCAATCAATATTATGCTCTACTCCTTAAGTGTGTCTTGACAACGCGTGTGTGACTTGAACCATAGTTTGTGACGTATTTTTGAGACGTTTCAACTATTTGTGAACCATAAGATTGTTACTTTTTTCCTCCGATGATTTTTTCCTAGCAACATTTTCTTTCGTGGATAAAATATGTTCGTCTAATCTTTTGGAAATTCGCAAGACGCCTTCTATAAACCGGAAAGTCGTTAAAATCAAATATAATATCTAATGATTAAAATGAATTCGCAGTACATTATACATAGCAACTGATAATTGAAATATTAAGTATTAAATCATTACTCAACCCTAATATGAACGCCTACTGGATTACTCAACGTTATACGCAATTGCTTGTTGTATTAGGTACTTATATCTTTTCATCTGATCGGTTTCTAAAGTAATTGTTGCTTTTAACTTCCAAATCTAGATTCCATAGACCATAGTGAATCAGAATTATTCCAAATTCCGCTCTAAAAGTCGAATTCTTAAATCGAACAGTACGATTTTTTTATAATTTATTACGAAACTCAAATAGGAAATATTAAAACCAGAATTTATGATAAATTATATAATATATACATAATAATATAAGCTATTAAAATAATATCTTCATCAATAAAGATTACACCCATAATATGCCTGGAGCAATTAAAATTGTGTTTTTTGAAGGTTTCCATTGGATTGTTGTGAAGGTTTTAGTACCTTCACTCGACCTAGTCAAGGCGAGCCCTAAGGCATTATGTTAGAATATATAATAGTTTGTTGGGAGGATCGTTAGCTTCCACTTATATTGAAATGAAACGTAATTTAAACGAACTGCATTGACATTTACTATCGTTGGAGATGACTAAGCTTTTGAAACTGGTTTGAATCATGACGTTGCGCACTAAAGTTGTGAAAAATGCTGTCCATATTAAAACGATACAGAGCATTCAAGTTATACTAATATACAGGGTGTCCCAAAAAGTAGTGATGAACGGAAGCTGGGAGGTAGAGGACCTAGAGAGCTATCCGAATCACCCCCATGTATGTTATGCGATTTTTCGTATTTTCGGAGTTTTTCAATTTTTCATCTATCGCTGAGTACGATGAGATTTTTATTTATGGTGACGTGACTTATTGCGCTAGATGCTTGATTTTTTTTTGTGTGGTAAGCTGAAAGATAGGCCAATTCAGTATGGTAACATTTACTATCGTTAGATCTTCGAATGGAATAAAAAAAGAATTAAATGCCAAGAAAGATAAAATTACCCAGTATGTTCACAACTTCAAGGGCCCTTAAAAAAATAAAATCACATAAAAAAAGTTTTCCATTTGGCTTTTAAAAACTCGCTCTATCTATCAGGTAGCTACCCTAAAAATTTCATTTTATTATTCAGAAGGCTTCAATCGAAAAATTGAAATCTAAATGTGGTAAGTGCAAAAATTTTATTAACATGATGATCATTAAAACCAAATTAAAACCCATAAATAGGTGTTTAATTACCAGAAATTTTTAAAATAACCCCGCTGTTGCTCAATGCAAGTGCGACATCACCGTAAAAAGTTGTCTTTTAAATGTCTGAATGCCCTTTTATCATTTTTAATGGTTTCTTCTGCTACTATGAATTTCCGGGTTATTTCGTCCAAATTGTAGCATTCTCTCAAGTAGCCGAGGTCTTTTTAGTATCCCCATTGAAACAAATCAATGGGGTTTAGGTCGAGGGACCGTGCAGGCCAGGCTTTAAGGCAGGCGTCACCAGCGCATGCGCAGGCTGCAACGACCAATCCATCTTTCAGGGTATCTTTGCCCTTTAGCCTGGCCTCGACGGTCCCCGGACATAAACCCTATTGATTTTTTTCCGTGGGGATACTACAAAGACGAGAGACTGCCACAATTTGAACGAAATAACCTGGAAATTCATAGTAGCAGAAGAAACCATTAAAAATGATAAAAGGGCATTCAGACATTTAAAAGATAACTTTTTACGGTGATGTCGCACTTGCACTGAGCAATAGCGGGGTCATTTTAAAAATTTCTGGTAATTAAACACCTTGTTATTGGTTTTAATTTGTTTTTATTAATCATCATGTTAATTCAATTTTTGCACTTACCTCATTTAGATTTCAATTTTTCGATTGAAGCCTTCTGAATAATAAAATGAAATTTTCAGGGTAGCTACCTGATAGATAGAGCAAGTTTTTAAAAGCCAAATGGAAAACTTTTTTTATGTGATTTTATTTTTTTACGGGCCCTTGAAGTGGAGAACATACTGGGTAATTTTATCTTTCTTGGCATTTTAATTCTTTTTTTTATTCCATTCAAAGATCTAACGATAGTAAATGTTACCATACTGAATTGGCCTATCTTTCAGCTTAGCACACAAAAAAAATCAAGCACCTTCCGCAATAATTGACGTCACCATGAGTGAAAATATCACCGTACTCGGCGATAGGTGAAAAATTGAAAAAAACGTCATAACTCCGAAAATACGAAAAATCGCATAACATACATGGGGGTGATTCGGATAGCCCTTTAGGTCCTCTACCTCCCAGCTTCCGTTCATCACTACTTTTTGGGACACCCTGTATATATTTTATTTTTAATCGTCTCGGTTAATTAAGCATAAGTGTATAAACAGTAAAAGTCATCAACTCCTATAAAAGTTAATATGAACGAACCTTGAGACTCTATGTATGTTTGCAAATTAATACTGTTATGGTCATGAGTAAGGAACCACATTTTTCCTTACACGTGTAAGTAATAATTTAAAAAATTGCATATTGTACGTGATCGCGCCCTAACTCATTATGTAGGGATAGAAAAGTTATTTGGATTGGTAATATACGGAAAACATTTATAAATAAAATACACAGTCGTTAAACCCAAATAATATTATAACATAATATGTATCTAAATTATATTAAATAATTTTGTTCAGTCCTGTATATGTTATGAAAGACTTCTTTTTAGATGTAATGGAAAATTAAAGTTTTGAAATGTTTAGTTCTACCCTAGTTATTCTATAAACCTGTACCTTTAGTTATCCTAAGTTGGATTCTTATAGCTGTTGAACATCAGAATTTCTTGAAGCTTGTTCTTTATCTGCAAGCTCGTTATCCTATAATAAAAAAGATATCTGAGGCCATACAAATTTAAACTCACTTTGATTTAACTTTTCTCTCGAGATTTTTCATATTTACCACATATATTTATCTGCATAAAATAGTTTTGAAAGATATAGTTAATATTGTGTCTTTAAAGCAAACAACGAACAGTCAAGTCATATCAACAACGCTAGTTTGTCATTTCGGCTCACCCACCATCGGTTCCTTCTTATCAATAGATAGCCTCGACCTCTCGTCCTCTGCTCTGTTGAACCACATTCATCTTTATGAATCTATATTTAAAGAAGTATATTGCATACATTGATAACCCAATTTTTGTTTGAAATTGTCATCAAAAAGTGTTTAAATTTGAAGAAAATATGCATTATCGCTCCCGCAGCTCTACATATTTTGGAATGGTCGTTATATTATATTTTTTTGTTTGCTTTGTACACTCATGATGAACGTAAATACAGAATTTTAAAATAAACTTTATTTGTATTTAAATACCAGTACAAAATAAAATTTATAATTTAAACTTGTTTTAATGTAAACATACATATTGCTTGCTTAACTAGAAATGTGGTTAACCATCTAGTTATTCTTACCTATTAAGAACTGATAACTAATTCGATTGCCTGTATAAGCAATAAGGAACCGAGCTGTTATCAAAATGGAGCGATTTATAACAGATTGTAAGCCGACTAAGTATTTGGGTGTGGTAACAAGCTTTAAGTGTGAATTAAATGGACTTGCAAATATCTATAATTTATTAATATGCATTATAAGTACAAAATGAAAACATGCTTGCTTATAGAGAATCTACATCGTTAGAAGTAGTTTAAATTATATTATTATAAGAACCTGATATTGTTTTTATGTATATGTACATTATGTATTTTATGTACACATGTAGGTAGGTTCATATAATACCAGAGACATGTGAAGAAAGTCTTTAGTTGACAATTATGGCGAAAACATGTTATCAATGTTCAAGCAACTTTACATACGTTACCTACTGTTTTGTGTCTATACTAGAATAGGTATGCCATATCATATAGATTCATATTATTATTAAAACAAAACAAGAACGCATAGTTCGCTTAGATACGCCAATACAGCTGTTTATTCATGTGCATTATTTTTTCTGCAATAATATAAACTATTCATAATTTCATACCATATGTATGTGTTTGTTTCTATAATTAACAGTGTATAATAGCCATTTGCTTTGTTATTGACGTAATATGATGTGTAAATTGTGTAGAGTGTAAAGTTATATTTGAATAATTCAAAGATAGTCTTAGAAATATAGTCAACCTAATCTAAACCTATTAATTCACGTAATTACTGTTCATATTTAGATACTTAATATTTAATAATACTTATACATATTTGGTTAAATAAAGAAGTCTTTTATGTAGCAGTATATTTGTACATTAAAAAGTTTTGATGTTTTATTCGTGAACGTAACTCTGCAACTGGCAAGAGCTTTTAAGCTCGCTTGTTCACGCGAAGATAGTCTAGGAGCGGAGGACTAAAGAAAATTATTGGAAAAACGTTACTGCAATAAAGTTGTAATCTTTCAACGTAATGGTAGAGTTGTGAGTAAATAATAAGAACATGAAGAAGTTTACCCGTCTATTATTAGTTAGTGATAAAAATACGCGTATTAATTGACTAAAATATTAATAATATTTCATTTAGTCATGAGAAAATGTATCGTGACTTTTCTGGTGAAATTTCGTATATCTGCCGCAATGTCGGTTTTGTAATAACGCGCCAATCGCAAATAGGATTCCAAAAAGGATGATATTTTATAACAAAGAGTAAATTTTATTCATTTTAATAAAATATATAAGACAACTACATTGTAGTTAACCTTCTATCGTATGTCTGAACATAAGACATTATAATTTGTAATACATAATATTAAAGTGTTTATTGACTCGCAGTCTATATTCTATACAGAAAGTTAACTGCGCTTGGTTCTAAGAAAGCCCGCGGTGGTCGCCACAGGGCTTTGTTTTCAAACGTGACTCGCGTGATGGATGCACGCAAATTAGTTAATTTTGGTCTGAGCCAGCAAATTAACGTCTGTTTGAATTTGCACAACTTTCTTCTAATGTAGTGTAAATGTAATAAATAGTCTTAATGTAATGCTCAGTGATATAAAATTCTCTTATACTCTTTGACCATTCTTGTAAGTTTCAATCTATTTAATTAAAGTATATTACGACGTCTTTCCATTCTTAGAAAAATCCAAGGCGATTGATATTCATAATCCTCATTAAATACTTATATTTCAATGATATTCATCGTAAATTGCAATACAATAATTATCGGCGTTAATCGCTCGCCAACAAAGTTATAACGCAATGAACCGCGCTCTATTAAGCATAATAATCATTGCATTAGTGAATGAAACTGTTGATCCATTTAGACACCCTTTCCGTACTTTTAATAACCCGCGTAGGGGAGTGAAACAAGATTGGCACGACTCATGCGGGCGGTTTCCCTCGTTGCTCGCATTCCCCACGCGCTTTTTCATTTAGTAACGGTTGCCTCGAAATTACCATATTGATTTCGAGATAAGTGCATAGTTATGAATTGATAGTTTTAATTTGTAACCATTGCTTGATTGCAGCAATTTATATGCATGTGTCGTTATTAAATAAATGTTGGTACAACTGGTTACATAGACACGTACGCTTCTGCACATAGTAAAATAATAGAAGAGAATGATTGAATTATAGAATCGTTGGAAATTGATTCTTAAGTGAATGAATTATAATGAAGTGGTCAGAGTGCTGGGTTTAATGACTGTCATAAATTGTTTAATTTTGTAATTATTTATATTTCTTAAGGACATTGCATGAATATTTTACCATTTGATGTGAACATTAAAATAAAATAGTATAAATCTAACGTTTTATATGACGTGAACATCCATATTCGTTATGTTTGTCATATGTTTTACGTTTCCGCAGATTAGGCAAGCCACCCCAACTGGTACCTAAGGGCCAATGAGGGGCAAAACATGCGGGTTAACCAGCGTATTTTTTAATTATCAGATTTATTTAAGCTATTTAACACATTATTATGAAAGTGTTAAGGTTCAATGTTATAAGGTTGGGTGAGAACAAATTTTCGCAATCTGCTATTAAAGGAGAAATCAAAACAGGGAAGATTGATGCTCTGGGAATATATCGTGGGATAGTCAGTGACGGATTAACCCTTAATCAAATTAAGCAATTGCTTAGGGCATCACGTCTGAGGGGGCACCAGAAGAAGCACAAAAAAAAATCCGTCCTTAGGGCATCACGTCTCACTCTCACGTCACCAAAAACCACACCAAAAAAAGTTTCTAGGACTAATTTGAAAATTCGCGCGTTTTAAGTTGACATAGAGTCCGACCTAGAGTCATAACCCCACTCCCGCTTGCCCACCTCGCTGCCCGCTAGTGCATTCGACAATTCGAATGCCCCGGAATTGCGATCAGCCAATCACAAACCACTCCTTCCCCGCGGGCCCCAAGCCATGGCGCCTCCGCAAATCTGTTTCAAATTTCAATTAAATGTTTTGTTTTTTGAGTAATTGTGCCGGCCGGCTTCTATGCGTACGTAATACAATTTTTGTCGACAATTCATTCAAGTTCTGTTCATAATATTGTGTTCGCTTACGCCGTTAGTACACCTAAGCATTCGCGTGCGGCAGCGAATCTCTGCGAAACTACTGCGTAGCGAAATATCTGCGGAACGTTAGTACACAGCAATGTTTTCGCAACTTTTTCGCAATGCGTCCGTGTAATGGCCATTTCGCAGTTACTTGCGAAACAATACTGACAAGGACGCAACTATTTCATCTATCTATGTGCTAGAGTGAGACATATAATATTCGAAATCCTGCCGCACTTCTGACAGATTTTTCGTTGTTTCGCTGCCGCACGCGAATGTTGTGAAAATGTTGCGAAAACATTGCTGTGTACTAACGTTCCGCAGATATTTCGCTACGCAGTAGTTTAGCAGAGATTCGCTGCCGCACGCGAATGCGTAGGTGTACTAACGGCGTAAGGGCGTTAGGTACGTAAAGTTTTATTTTGTTTTGATTTGATAATGTCCAAAGTCAAAATATCTAAAGTATTTTGTTTCATTTAAGTAATTACTTTTGGTTATGTAAATTTACTCAAACCAATCGAAGCTGAAGGTTTCTGCAAGCTCCGAAATAGTTTTTTCTAGGTAGGTAAATTAGTCTGAGAGGTCAATAGGTCTTATGATTACAAATTGCTCAGCGGAACGTTCTTTTTCAAAATTAAAAATATTAAAAAATGAAAAAAGGACAAGATGATACAAGAAAGGCTCGATAATTTATCGATATTGTACATAGAGTCCGATATGTTAAAAACGTTAGACGTTAATACTATCTTGCGTGAATTCAATGCTCGGAAAAGCCGCAAGGCGCATTTCAATAAATAAATAAATTATGCTTTGGTTTTTATTATTGTCGCACCTACTCCACTTCTAAAGTACGTTACATCTCATCATCTTATTTTACAAAAAACTAATGTTTTTAGGCGGTAAAGGTTTAAAGACCGATTCTAGTTGACATACGGATTGGGGGGCCCACAGGCATGGATTGCTTAGGGCATCTAGTAGTCTTAATCCGTCACTGGGGATAGTAGTGAGAAAATTGAACCCGAAATTAATTTTGAACATTTTTTATACCTATTTCATAATAATAAACCTAATCTATAGCATATTTAATAAAAACACATATGATTAATTAAGAATGGGATGTTGATGACGCTTATTAGTAGGCAGTAATAATCATACTCATTAAGTTTAATGGCGCAGTAACACGGCTCATAATTATTAATTAATAATTAAATTTATTTATGCTTAAAACTTTTTTTTTATTAAACCTGTTGATGATTAGATAAGTTATTTTAAACCTGGAAGATTTAAATATGAAAAAAAGTGAATACAAGTGAGTTAATAACAAAAATATTTTTTTAGTGTCATGTTAAATTGTTTCTGGTAAAAAATATTAACAAAGGGCCGTTGAATTCAAACAATACACTCTTTAAAGCAACGTTTAGCTATTTAACGCAGAATCTATGACAAGGGTGCTTCATTACAGTTATATTTAACGGTCAAGTATACGAGGGGATGAGGTTAACGTATTTAGTTATCGACGGAGGGTGGCTAACTCTGTAATCCAATATGTTTCATGTTATTTTACTGCTAAGCCAAAATTAACACTCATGACTGTTCTATGATTTCTGCATTAGCAAATAGATTTGTCTAGTACCTTTTATTAAAAGACTGAACGGATCAACTTATTAAACACGTTTTAAGTCAATTTGGATGAATAATATAAGAGTATATATATACTACTAATAAACCCAAAATAACAAAAATAAGGTAACCTTTTCAAGAAATAAAGTGAACAATGTTGTTTCATTTGTATCTCGCCTGGCTGAGTTTCGTATCTTTAACTGATTACATGAATTATATGGCTATATACGTAATATATTTACCAAAAATAACCTTCACAAACATTAGCATATTTTTTTTACAATTTTAAGGTTATTTTGAGTAAATCTTCATGAATAGCAGCGCGTATTAATGTTCTATCTAAATTAATTGATCAGAAATTTGCGTGCGAAGCTAGTTTATAATTATCATACAAAATCTTTGGTCTGACATTTCGTATGACCTCACCAACACCTTTTAGATTTAATTCGTAATCCACAAGTAGGCTTTCATTTTTTTATAATCATATTATTGTTTACAATTATTCGAATAAATCCGGCTTACAAACATAAAAAATATATATTTCCGCGATCGTAGGTATGTCATTATAAAGAAAGAATAATATAGATGATAAATTTAAATCGTTATTCATATAACGTTTTAAAGAAGACACGCGAATCCATAATGATGTATGAAGTTACAATCCGGTTTCGAAATATCAACCGGGTACTCTGCGTATTGAGTTAATTATGTAAATCTGTTTATTTGTGGCGGGGAACCTTGATCTTTCACACTTTCCCTCTTGCTCACCCCTACTAATTGCTTTATAAGTGCTCCCTTCTTTAGTACTTACCTATAACATTCGAGATTATGCAAATAAAAAACAGATGAAATAAATAGGATGTCGCATTTTTGAATAATTAAAGCTCAGAATTAAAGTCTATTTTTGTTAAAATGTATAACATTTTGACGTCAGGTTAGTCATTTTCTTAAAATATACAAGAGCTTGTCATCATAAATTGTGTATTTTCCGTGTTATTATTAATAACATTTCCTTGTATCAAATTAAATATAATAAAAAAAATGAATTCATCGTATCCATAAAGTTCATTATTGTCTCTACGGAAATCTCGGTGATATAATTTATGTAAATATTTTTGTTTGTAGCGGAGCATCGTTCTCACCTTCTGAACCTACCCCAGAGTGTCATAAACGAAATATTTTCGTTTGAATGCCTGGTGTTTTAATATATGCGTGTTCCAAGTACCGAATAAAGGTTTTTATTGTTAAATTTGCGTGGTATGGGGGACACGCGCGTCGCACGCGACCCGCATTCGCTGTACACTGTATAGTTTATACATGGTTTATACTGAAGAGGGTTCGCTTTGTCAAGTGCGAATCCAAAACGAATAGTGTGGGACAAACGTTACTCATAACATACTTAAAATATTCTCCGGCAACAATAATCTTTTTACGTTTCGTGCACAAAACGGAAACAAACGCGTTAACGCTCTACGAGAATTTGAATAAAATATGATGTTAAACTATTCATTTCCGTAAAGTTAGACTATTATCTAACACTTTTAATTGTTTGGTAATATGATTGCCTGTAATATGATTAAAAATATTAAATTGTAGAGAATTATGTAAAGTGCATTGAATTATCGCTTTAGGCCGATCCCACAAAAATCTTCTAACGACTATAAAAGTATCGTGTTCTATTACATGTATGTATGAGGTGGCGTGGGTATGTAAATCGCATTTTATATTCATAAGCTCTTTAACACACCGATACCTTGATTTGCTGTTAGTGTTGTATCCGAGAACTGATAAATATTAATTCGTATATCGTAAACAACGAATCCTTTACCCGATACAACGGGATAGATTTTTTATGTACCTACTTTGTGGAAAATTTTGCGGCGTATTATCGAAGCTGCACAAAGTATCCGTTATATTATGAAATTCATATGGCTCAAGCGATAATGTTTTCAGCGGTTTCTATTTCACAATTCACAAATCAAAACGAATGCGTGCTAAATCAATCAGTTTACTTTCTAGCACCTATCAATTTGCGCATCCAATTACATATTAAACGTGGGTGTGGTTCAAAAATTGTCCATTAATGGTAAATTTCCATAGTCACTGTACGCATGTTTTACTGTATTTCTTTCATGTTATTTTAGTCGTAACATATGTTAGTTGCCTAAAATAACATTGGGATGCATTACGTATGAGGTTTGAATAAAAATTGTATATTTGTCGATTCGTAACAGATTTATGTATAGTTGTGGCCAATGTTTGCATTCGTCTGATTAAATTATTACGTTTAAAAGGGTTAATGAACGAAATAATTGTAACAAATGTTACAAATTAAAAAGAGGTTTATTAATCATTCCTGGACTTACGAATGAAACATATGTCATAATTATTATTGCTATTCTTCTCTGCAAGAATGCAATATCCTGTTTCAATTAAATTATGACCATAATGTGACTATCGTGCAAATTGTTTTATTACGACCCGACTACTGAGAATGGTAGAGCCCAAAAGTTACCAAAATACATAAAAATATAAAACTTTCATTATAAATAATAACTCTTGAAATGTTAAGTAGATAAATAATCGAAGCGAAAACGTTGATGATACAGAAGAAGTTATATGCAGATAGAAAAATAATAACGCAGTTATTGAGATTAATTGTCGATTGTTTGAAGGCTTTAAAAGGACGTAAGATAAGTGGTATACTCGTATTTTGTATGAGGCAATATTGATATATTGATGTAATTGTCTAAATCGCGCACAAGTTATTAATTGTACATCGAATATGTACTTGTTATTAATATCAATTGATATGAAAAATGAACACTCATTTACAAACTGTGAAACATATTTACAACGTAAGCAGGATAATTAATGTCTTTGTAGGGAAGACGACAATTTATTAATAACGATTAAGAAACCATATATTATTTTCCTTTATCTTTTTTTAGTTATAATTTTTGACGCTGCAAATATAGTCACATTAAAACCATTAAAATATTATTATTTTTTGTTTAGCTGTACACACATTTCCCTAGTACTGTAATTTATTGCACATTAATTGTTTTTAACTTCCCATTCTTTACTATAATTATTCCATCAACGTATCCAAAGAATCGTTCACAAAGGCAACGTAATTATTTCTCTAACAAAGATCAAGGTTGCTATTCGGAGATAAAACTTTTTTGCCATCGTTCGTGACCAGTCTTTGAATTTAACAAAAAAAGCGCGTGTTAAATCTTAAATGGACCCAAAATAGATATCATGGCACTTAAGCGCGGTGTGCCGTGCAGCCTGTAGCCTGTAGGTCGCAGGAAAGTACTGTTTTCGTTTATAACATAGTACACATAATATGTGGAAATTGGAATTATATCTACCTTATCATATTGGTCTAATATTACAAACTTGTAAGCTTTGATAGCTGATAAGCTTGTATACTCGGTCAAATATATATTAGACTTCGTGTAATGTGATAATTCGAAGCCTGGATGTTGAAGTAAAGTCATTAAGATTTATTTTTATAGGGTCAGAAAAAATAATAATTTATAGGGATTATAGGAATATTGTGCTAAAATAGAGTCTGCTAATTTCAGCATTAGATGTCTGATGCGTGGTTAATGGTTATTTCCTTAGTTTATATGACTAGAACGAAATATTTAAAAAAGGTAGGTTCTTTCAGCTAATGATGTCTAGCTAGACGACAATATATTTTATTGTAAATCTAGGCTTTTCATTAGTATGTTTAACAAATTCCGTTAGTCATACTTATAAATTAACTCTTACATAATATATACATTATCTATAGTTGCATTGTAAGTACAAGTATTGTAGAAACAATGTCAACATACCAAACAGTCAAATATTTGGTAAAATTCCTAAATCAATTCGTTTGACTTATTTTCGATACGGTGATAAAATATAAGAAATACCATACTTAAAATTCTGAACCATAGGGCTAATTTTCATAAACCTTTGAAGGAATAAAATATTTCAGTTCATATTCGCTTATCAATTAAAAAACTGATAGACGTAGATATCTGGATTACTACAGATAGTTTTAAATAAATTCAAAATACTCATTTATTCGTCTGGATAAAATACTCAAAATCGAGCCTTATCATGATGGGACGTTATTCTATTGTTGTAAGGCACAGGTATCCAATTTCCATGATCGCGATACGGAAAGAATTAACTTACTGAGCGAGCATCCAGCCAAGGCCGCCTTATGCGGATATGCCTAACTTAATATTCATTTGTTGCCAACCAACAAACATGCCCGGAGTCTATGATAGACACAAACCGTGATGATCACTCAGTATTCATATAATTATTTATAAGTAACTCATGTAATAACATTTTTTTATAGTCGGGCGCAAAACATGCAGCTTACAAAACATACGCAAATGGCAAATGCTTTATAAATTTCATAATAGCAAATCTGTCTGTTTTACCATATACTATAATTTATATACCTATAATTTATATATGTATCTTAAATAAATATGAATGTTAGGTATATCGGCAATTTATAAAATTTTATAACGTACTACCAAGTAAAAGTCGATCACATCATCATATGATACGATACGGCCTAATATGGAAAAATATTTGAATTTAAGTTGAACACAGTGAATCTATATGATACATTTCTGAAATAGATATATAAAAAAAACCTTATTTATGCGTTGGCATTTCGTGATTCAAAATCAATTAATTCACGTTCATTATTTTATAGAAAGGGCTACCTCCCGTTTCAGAAAAACTCGAGATTTCACGCCTCGTCAGATACACTTCTATCGAATCTGTGTTACTTATTTTTTATAGATTAAATTGGTTCGATATCTTTTGATAAATATCTCTCCGTAACCAACGATTCGTAAGACATTATGGAAGCATTTGAAATTTAATCTCTCGTTAACTACCAATTCCTCTATTATTATTAGAAGATTTTATTACTTGTACCTATACAAAGTTGATTTTTTATTCTATTAAGGAAAACAATCTTTTCAATAAAAAAGGGTAGAAATAAATATACTTATGTATTTTTACTAACTTTAATAATTACTCCTAACTATAGGTACGTGCTGTTTGAAATAAATGAGTTATTACGAAAAGCTCTCCCAAACTCAAATGTTTGCACATGTATGAACCTATTTGTTTTCTTTTTACACCAAGCATCCACAAAAATACAAGTCATGCAGATTGTTGATTATCACATGTCGCACCACGGTTTACAATGTTAATTATATTCCATTAATGGTTAAAAACTATTTTTTTTAATTTGTTTTGAATTTTTCTTTAAGTTTGGACTTCAGTTTGAAAAAAAAAATTAGTATCTGTTTTCTGAATGGAAACTTAATAGTGATAATTATATCAATCTAAAGTTAACTTCTAACAATATTTACTACATTTCCATAATATAAATTAAAGAAGTTTCAATCTTAACCACAATTTCACACTCATTAGAAAGGAAAAGTTATTCCATCGACCACGTAATGTACCTGCTTCACAAGGAAATGGGAAACAGTTCGCAGACTTAGTGTTACCATAGTATAAAGTGTTACGATATGTTCAGATAAAACAATGGATATAAATACGGAAAAATTAAATCACTAGTGCATAAGGCAGGTACGCAAAATATGCAAAATAACTTACAAGCTTACGATCATTACTTAGTTTATATTTAATTACTCTACCGTGGAAAATAACTCTACGTTACTATGCCATTTATAAAACATCAGTTTAAAGTTTAAACTGTTTTCTAGGGCGAATAAATGTAGAAGTTTTTTATTCGAATCATATTTTATAGTTCTGTAGGCACAGGGCAACCATGAAGCACTAATTTCCTTATGTCTTGTGCCTAGTATGTTCTATTTTAATATATCCGCATATGACAACCCATGTACCTAATTCTTAGAAAAAGGTTAGGCAAGTGTTAAGTGTATATTATGTTTCTTATAGTCTCAAAAAATCTCTTAAAAATTCAGTCAATACTAGAGTTGGAGCTTTAATATAAGAAATTTAAATTTAATTTAATCTTATAGTTATAGATATATTGTAAACGGCGAAAAGCAAATGACGGGTAAATAAATAGATAACATACCTAGTTTAAATGTCTATTCTAATTTACTAAACGTTCGAATCCTATTGTATGTAAAAAGTTTCTTGTGAACAAACGTGAGATGTTTCACTGGTTATACAATAAGATTTGAAGAATCTAGGCTTTAGTTATAGCTAAAACTGTATTTAGGCTTTGTTTAACATTTTCATGTCATTCTGGTAATATATGAATCCTTAGTTTCGCACTTTGCTAAAAAATCGCACATTACACGCATAAAAGCTCTTTTTTATAAAATTTAACGTTAACTGTTAAGTAAAATATGTAATAGAATGAAATAATATTGAATTTAAAAAGATTTTAATTTTTTTTCAATTTAAAAGGTTTAAAAAAGATTTTAGTTATGTTACCGAAAAGCATTCTGTTTTCCTTAAACCACAAATGTTTCGTTGAAATAACTTCAAATTAATAATATTTATTATAAAATGTAGTCAACCATAAAAAAAATATAACGTACGCACCAACTATACAAAACTAAAAAAACTAATGGGATTTCCCACGTTGAATATAAAATATAAATTTGAATAAACAAGTTTGTAAAACACAGTTCCGAGTGCACAATTTAGCAGATGCGAAAACAAACGATGTCTGTGTGTGGGTACTGTGTGAGAGTGTAAGTGAGGCAGTAGCGTAGTGCGAGTGGTTATGACTATTATCTAACAGTGAAAGTGTAAGTGTGTGCGCGGTGACGTAACAGCCTGCGCGGGCGCTCTACTCTCACTGCAGATCGCTGATATTGGAACTAGGAAGTTCCAGGGTGGGCCTATGACGTCATAAGATTAATACATGTTTTATTCAGGAAGTTTATAACAACGTTACAATATGTTGTTTTATGTTTCTTGTCTTTTATTCGTCGGACCATATTTATTATTAAAAACCAGAGATATGTTATTTATTAATCACACCAATATAAGAATAATAAGGAAAAATACAGATTTTCAATTAGCAATTAAATTCAAAGTAAGGGACTCACGACAAGAACAAGACAATACAATCTTCGATTTAAAAATGAGGGTTATGGAGTGAAAAATGAAAATGAAATAAATTTAAAGAGGGTTTATATTATACCTAGTTTTTTCGCTGAAAGTGATCTATTTTTAACAAACTTCACAGTAGGTATGACTTTCGACAAGTTATCAGTCTAATTATTCAAAATCTATCAAGTTTGGTCGACTGGTCCCGTCAGTTCGCTCCAATGAACGTACTAGTTTACGTATAATAGTTCCACTTCGTTGGAATATTATTTTATCACGGTTGTAATCATGAATAATTGTAATGTATTCTGTATTCACTAAAACTATTTACATAACACTAAACTAGTGTAAGGGTTATTAGTAAAACTGGGTCTACGGAATTTGTAAATTAGTTATAATAACAAATAACAATTTGGCCTAATCCTTTGCGAACATAATTTTCAATTAAAATAGTTAACGATGTATCCACACTAATATTGTAAATGCGAATATCTCTCGCTATCATGGCTAGTAGAGCAAATTTTGAAACTCAATCTATTATCACTACATAGTATAAAACAAAGTCGCTTTCCCTGTCCCTATGTCCCTATGTCCCTATGTCCCTTTGTACGCTTAAATCTTTGAAACTACGCAACGGATTTTGAAGCGGTTTTTTTTAATAGATAGAGTGATTCAAGAGGAAGGTTTATATGTATAATAACATCCATTAAATAGTGGAGAAGTACTGTTATTTTTGAGGTTTCTAATGTGATGTCGTAAAAAATTACATTTTTACCGCTTACATTGCAAACGCAGGCTGAACCCTACGAGTTTTATCAAAATAATGTACTAAGTATTATACACATTAAAAAGGTCTACAGAAAAGTCCGCGATGGTATATGTCTATCTCTTATGGATAACCCACAATAACTTTTTTTTGTCATTTACTTTTTACGACAAATAATGGCTAATTTTCGAAGCGATTTTAACCAATACAGCATTAATCCTTAACCAATTAAATACCTTGAATACATTTTTCATTTAATATAGATCTATATGGCCCTATACACCGTATGATTTAAGTGAATATTTTCGAATATATTACAGATTTAAAAATTGCGGGACGTAGCGTTTGCGTTAGCGGTACCGGCCGGCCGCCCGGCTATATACCCGTGCGAAGCTGGAGCGGGCCGCTATGTTTTTATATACAACGTTCACAGTTTTTCTGTAGTGTATTTATTATCAGCATTGCACCCGTGCGAAGCCGGGGCGGGTCGCTAGTTTCTCTATAAGTTTCAAGCATAGTATAGGTTCTCTTTACACTATGTTTCAAGTAAGAGATTTTTTTTTGTTTTGACTGCAGCCACAGAATACATAATAGTAGCTAAACTATTGCAGCGTAAAATTGGGAGTTATAAACAAAAAATCATTCGTATTCAATAAAAAAAAAAAAATTGTCAAGTATAATTATGTCTATTCTATCTTAAATTTCTTGAATGTAAAGATAGCCAAGTTGAGCCTTGCAGTTTATGATAGCATATTGGCTCGTCGCGTTGCTTTGTTGTAACATAAATATCTTTAACCCTAGAAAGATAGTCTGCGTCAAAATGACTCCTGCGTTTTCGAAATACAGCTGTATCTTTTTAAATGTCGCGAATCCATAATTGTGCGTTTAGGACTTTTCATAAGTCACTGAGAGCTACCCTATGGTATACGTGTCAATAAAGTTAGAGTAACCGATTTTGAAATATAACGACTACGTGAGTCAAAATTACGCATGATTATCTTTACCGTGACTTTTAAGATTTTGACTTCTATGGTAGTTTGAATATTTTTGAGCTTATTTTTACTGTATATTGTGACTTATGTTAAAAATTTATTTTTATACATATTGAAGCAAATATAGAAAACAATTGGGGATAGAAAATTGGAAGAATATCGTATACTAGCCGCTCTTATGCAATGCGATGAGGGTCCCTGTGAAGAAACCGATAGTGAAGTAGGAGGACCAGGAAATTGAAGATGACGAGCAAAGTGACACAGAAGAAGCTTTTCCCGATGAGGTACAAAGCAAAGATGATATATTACATTCAAGCAAAAGGCGGAGTAGATGCATTAGACCAAATGTGTTCCCTGATGTTCAATAGTAGGAAGACAATGAGATAGCCAATGGCTTTATTTTATGGAATCAATAAAATTGCCTGCATATTGCATATTAAATTTATAGCCACAATGTTAACAACAAAGCACAAAAACATCTGAGTCAAAAAAAAATGAAATATAGAAGCATGGAACTGTCTTTTTTTGTTTATGCGTGGGTGTTTAGAATCACCAGCTTTGATAAGATATTTGCGTGATAATATCTCCAATTTGTTGCCAAATGAAGTATCTGGTACATCGTAAGAAAGTACTGAGGAGGCCTTCAGTAAAAAAAACGTACTTACTATACTTTTTGTCCTTCTGAAATATGACGAAAGGCAAATGCCTGCTGCAAAAAATGTAACATAGTTATATGTCGTGAGCATACGTTGATATGTGCTAAACTTGTTTCTCACTATTTTTTTTATATAACTATATGTACAACATATATATAACATATAAAAAAGTCTGTTAGTTGTGGTCAAAAATAAGTTTTTATTAGAAATAATACGTGTTACAAGAATTGTAGATTTAAAACAGACGTTTAAGGTTTTCGTTTTTTTATATGTATAAAAATAATTAAAAATAAATTATTTGTAATATTAATTATTCGAATATAACTGTAAATATATAATAACTTACAATTTATAGAAAAAAAACAATATACCTCGACTTAGAGCTAACTAAAAAACATGCGTAAATTTGACGCATGACTATCTTTCCCGTACTACTCAATATGATTATCTTTCTAGGGTTAATCTAATTTTGTTATAAGTTTATATAATTGCAAATCATCACACGCATTCTACACAATCTAGTTGCAGTTCAAAGAAAATTAGATTGTAAATGTTAGATTGATAGATTCAGTTGTTTATACTTTGTTTTAATTTTAATGACATTGTTAATGAGAGTTAAAATAATACAATTACGCCGTTTAATAAAATTCACATATACAACGTATCTTTTACAAAAGTATTTAAACTAATCATTTATATAATAAAAATATCAGGCCCAAAATGGATCCCTGCGGGAACACCCTCTCGCGTCATTGATCCCCAATTTCTTACCAAAAAACCGTATCTTTCGTCGAGATTCCGGTAGGTTACTTGTAAGGATGACGATGCATATCCACTGAGGTGGAGACCACGTTGTGACCGATTCGAGCCGCCACGGTCCGATACACAAAACTATTTTAAGCCTTTTATCTCTCTCAATCACCTTTATGACTAACCAATTCTTTTACTTACAGCCAGTGGACCAATCCTTATGCTTCTGGAACGTTTGATGTACGTACGACAACTGCAAATAAAAATTTAGACTAGGAGCTTTACCAAAGTAAAAAGCTTACCGATGAATGTATAAGTATCAATGTTGCAGTTTGCGAATAAATGAATCTGTATATTTTATTCTATACTCAAAATAATATAAATTATTGTAGGTATTCTAACAAATGGTAGACGAATTCCAGTTAAGCAATTTGGAAGAGCTTATAATATTAATGCAGATAAATATATTTTGCTCTTTAAAACCCTGAGTTAACAAACAACTTAAAAAATGGCTTGCTTTATTTACATTCGGTTCAAATACAATGAAAGTATCTGTAAATATTTAAGATGTTATACAACAAATGCCAGCATGGATCATCTTGTACGCAAATTCGTTTTGACCTTTCAGCTTAAGGTGTTTCGGAGTTGTAATGGAAAAGGTTATGACATTATTCTTTGGCAACATGTGGTACATGATGTATTGTGTGATTTCTCTTCACTCCTATTATTGAAAAAACGTTCAAGAATTATCTTTTGTACTTCACGTTAGGCAAATTGTGTCTGGGAAGTGACACGTGCCGTAACTTATAATAATAACACCTTATTTCTAATGCTAAATTAATTTCGTCATACAAAAGTGGAAAAAAACGATAAAGCTTCAGTTTATTATGAGGCAAGAAGGCTGAAGAAATATGCATGAACATAACCATATATAATCGTAGTGATGACCGTTGATGACCTCTTTAATTCATGCATGACCCCAATCGGAGCTAAACAGTAATCCTCAAATCCCATGAGTGTAGTTGAATAATGAAGATCTTTATTGAATTTTAATACACGTTATTAAGTTATAAATTAACAAATAAATATCAAAATTATAATTATTCATCACCCTTTATTTACAACTTTAATCAATATAATGATCGCATTAAAACACTATAATCCCGTCTATAAAATCGATCATTAATATTAGTTACCACTTGATATAACTTCAAATAATCATACGTATTTTATATACCTAATAGTAGCATATTGAAAAGGAAATTTAATGCAAGGTATATAATTTCATTATTAGGTCCACTTATGCGAAAATAGAAACCTTGTACACTGTTCCAGGTATGTACTGTAACAAAATGCTGAATAACGTAAAAGCCTTATTACCTGTAATTGCATACGTTACTTTGTAAGATGATATAACAACTTCTTTGTTGGCACTTAGTAAGCGTGAACAACAAATGATATTCGATGTTTGTGTTGAGTATTAAATAACGTTACAAAAATATCATTTTAGAAATTTATGTCGCTCGTTTTAAACTACATTTATTTAGAGTCTTTATTTATCGACGAAACCAATTCTGTTACAGAACATTTTTAATAATTAAATAATTAAAACTTCATTTATCCCGTTGAATCATATTAATTTCAAGAAGTTATTAAATATAGTTCCTCGATTTAAAATTACGCGGTGTGCACTCAAAGCTATGTTCTTAGAATTCGTGGATGGAAAAAATGACATTGATTAATAGTTCCACGCTAATAATATATCGAAATATTTTTTTTTATTAACATACAACATTTGTGCTATTAATACAGCAGCAATAATGCAAAACACAATAATTTATACATATGTTAATTGCAATCGGAGGTCAGTAGTTAACCAGGTCAGTTTTAAATTCATCAAATACGCATACATTTGCTATTAGCTCAAAGGTAAACGCGAATGTCATCGAAAAGATCAAAATATTATGTAAAATGTTGACATCGTTGACGCAACGTGTTTTGGTGGATAAGTGTGCCGGGTATTACCAACAGTATTACGGCCAGCCGATGGCACACTGCAGTGACATAACTAAGCTTCCGCCGTTCGCTAGTGAAAGGCTGAGGAAACATAAAGTTACCTGCGAAGCGGTAACAGCTCGAACACGATTATATCTCGCTGACATATTTGTTCGAGATTCAAATGGGAATTAATGGTTCTTGGTGTATGAAGAGCATACCAGTTTGGGATCTAGTTTACAAACCTTAAAGTTCCTCGAATCCTTATCCATATTTCGTTTTTATAATAATCCCATATTGAGCTTTAGTAGGACATGTCAGAACTTTGGTAAAATTGTACTAGGAAGTTAATTTTATTTTATGTAACTAAATGAATATCTTATATTCATTAGATTGGATGATACGCTGATGTCCTAGAAAAGATTACAAATGACGAAAAATGTATTTATGCACTAATAAATATTTATACTAAGGCAATAAAAATTTAGTTTACAAAAACTCTACAATTTGAGTTTAATATCATTATACTGTAATATAATATGTTCAATGACAAATTATTATAACATGAATTTATTAAAGTGGTAAATTATATTCAAATTACATCAATAACATTATAAAATACAATAACTAAATGTTCATCATGATTCGATTATATAGCGAACAATACTTCTTAATTTAAATAACATTTTTATGTAACAGACTTATTATAGTTTTGGGGTTTATAACACGTTTGCATACTTGTATAACAGCTTTACCTCAGAGATGTCATTATCAATGTCGGACCTACTTTTTGTCTTAAACACATAAACACTCGTACATTACATAACGTGGAAGTGGGTTATGACAATTGGTTTTATTTTTTATGTTTTATTTGATACTAGCGGTCCGCCCCGGCTTCGCCCGTGGTACATATTTACGTTTTCTCTACATAAGAACCATCCTCGTACTTCAAGGAATATAATAGAAAAGAATTATCGAAATCGGTTCAGCCGTTCACACGTGATGCCGTGACAACGCGAAACGGGTGCGGACCCGCCGCCTTTTTATAGCTCCCGCCGCGAAGCGCGTCGAACGCGGCAACTGATACACAAAAATAATCCTTATGGCATGATTCTGTAATTCACGCGCGATGACTTATAGCGTATTTCATGTATAACTTTGGTGTTTCTACACCGATTTACATGATTCTTTTACTATAACCTGCCCAGGAGTATGAAGAATAATTGTGCCAAATTTCGTTAAAATCCGTCGTGTAGTTTTTGTTTCTATAACGAATATACAGACAGACAGACAGACAGACAGACAGACAGACAAAAATTTTACTGATTGCATTTTTGGCATCAGTAGCGATCCCTTATCACCCCTTCATAGTTTTTTTTTAAATATATTTCATGTACAGAATTGGCCTCTCTACAGATTTATTATAAGTATAGATATTGCACGCAACAGTTCAGAGTTGTTATTGTTATGTAATGAGAAAAAATAAGTTTATGGTTGTTGGTTTATCTTTGGCGACCAAAGAATGAATTATATGAATTTAATATCTAACGTACTAGAGCTTTATTGGTTTTTATTTGTTAATCAGTTATATTATTCGGAATCATTTTGAAATTACATAATATAATCTGAGCGTACATTAAAATTTCTTCGCAGTAGGTACCTAGAGAATCTAATTATTACCTACATGAAACTTTTAGATGAAACTCTTTAACACTGCTAGATATTATAATTGTTGATTCATATTGTACATCTTCTTACAAATTAAACAACATTTTAAAATGTATGTTATTGTAGTGAGAATCATGATGCATGTTAAGTAGGTATGTTTAGTGTTTACGTTTACCATGTGCCTCTATCTAATTGGTTATATTGAAACCACGAAGTATATAATATAATATATATTTATAGTCCGTTTATTATTAGCAATGATTATAAACTAACGATTTAGCTTGTTAGTTTTATATCCCAGTAATTCAATCCGAAACTATTTCGAAAATCGTAGCACGTGCTTACGCTTAGAACCTCTTGTCCACGAATAAACGTTAATCGATAATGGATTTTAATGGCTCTGTATTGTGGCACTGAAATATCAGTTTACAAGCCAGTTCCGAAGATATTGAGTTAATTAAAACGCAATAAATAAGGCATTGTGTTACAATACTAAACGGACCGGCCGAAATGCATTGGAAATGTTAGTGTCATTCGACGTTTTGCTGTTTATCTCGCAACTATCATAGACATTTACTTGTAAAACTAGATGCCTAGCCAGCGGAGCGTGGCTTATCCGTGCTTACACGTAAAAAGTTGAATTATTTCCTGGTCATTCTCTATGTTACTAAGGCACAACTAATAAAAGATACAACGTGATATTATTCCTATTAAAGTGCGAGGACATGGACCTTACTTATGTTTTTTCAGTAGCACAAACCTTTCAAGTACATTTGTTTCCACGTTCCTGGACAGTAACATTTCCTTATAATATGTTACATGTCAGATATCACAAAATTCCTATACATTACCTTGCAATAAAACATTATGCTATTATCTGTGCATTAAAAAAATATCATGAGTGATATCCAGAAATAAATTAAACAAAGGAAGTAGATTCAAACATCCCACGACATACGATATAATATGTAAAACCGCATAACGTAGTCAGCGTGTAACACCAAAATTGGTCTTTCTAATGTTGATTTGAGTAGTAACTAATGAGTTATATTTGTAAGCGGCTCGTTATATCGCAATCTTGTACTTCCGTATTCGTAACAAAAAACTGAGACAAGTTTCGTCATAATTCTCGTTTTTAAGTACCTCTTTTGCAAATACGAAACTTGTATGGTTATAGTTCACGGCACACATAAGTTTTTTGTGGCCGATTTTTTATTTATGATATAAATAATAAAACTCGCTTAGTTAGTTAATTTAAATTCTGTTACAATAATCACGTGACGTCCGAATTTTATTAAAGAAGAGGTAACATTTAATTAATGTACATTTAAAACAAAAATATATTTGTTTTATGACCTATTTCTTTATCAAATTAAGTAATGTATAAACATCCGGGTATGCAATTAATTATCCACACTTCAAAAACAATGCTTCAGAACTGCTTAATATAGAAGTATTTTAAGTATGTATAATGATAACGGCTCACATAATGTAGCAAAAAATAAATAAAACATAGAGAAATATCGCTGTTTAGTTTAGCTCTACATCATACAGGAACCAAGGCCAAACGCTCTATGGTAACGTAGAGTATGGCGCCTACAATCTGCAGAGTGGGGTCAATTGAAAGCTAATTGTGGAAGTCGGCTGGACGCTGCGAATCATGCTCTACGAGTAGTTGGCCTACTAATGTATTTTTAGTCACTTTCCCATTAATAAAATGACGTCCTTCGTACACGCTTTATTACTACGACAAAGAAATTGTAAGCGGCTTTGTAATAATTGTCATTTATAATCGCGTTAATTATAAAGTTATCGTGCCCCAAATCGAAAGAGACATAAACACTCAGCTATATTGCTGCGATAACAATCATTATATGTCTTTAATTCAACTTTAAACGTAGATTTTTGCTTTAGATCTTACATTGAAGTTTCAATGGGGTTTTCTAATGGCTTTTACGCAATAATTGTGTTGTAAACCACATAACACAACATATTTATCACGAAGTTATAATTGTAGACATTCTCAAGTAGGTACATTTTATTCTTAATTGATTAGTTCTTTATACAATTATGTGGGTATATATAATTAGATATTATTATTGAACTGGTAATAGATTAGTCTTTAGTTGTAATGACGTGCGGGACTGCGTTCAAATAGAACCATTCACGATAAGTGGCTCGAAAATGACACAATGAACGATAACAGCAATTTAATAATCAGTCGTTGATTAGATATTTAGGAGCGCTCTTGAAAGTAATTCGCTTCAATTTAAAGATATAACGACTTTCTGATACATTGTTATCACAAGCGTGTCGAAACTACTTTATACATATTTATTTCATCAAGCATTTATTCAATACTAAATCGAAACCTTTAGATATTTGAGCTAACGTGGTTTAATGAAAGAGGTTATTTGTCATTAGTTGTAATTTAATGGATTCGTTTTTTCTTTTTTTTGTACTTAACTAAGTAAAAACCTTGATACTTTGCGAATGGTATTTTTTTATTTTATTATATTAAGTATTCAAAATAATTCCTGTATGATACGGTAATTACCACTAATTACTTATCAAATGAATAAGCATACATTTTTAATGATATTAAAGACACAGAACAGAATGACATTAAAAAAAAACACACAGAAAAAAAACTTTACAAAAAAACTTTAATTTCAACGTCTGTGGAACAAATAAAGTTCTTACCAATAACCCTTTTTTTATTGAATCTATATTTATAGATAACTGACCTTGGAATACTATATTAGTTTATTACACATAATAATACAGGGCGAATTACTTGGATTTATTATATCTACTTTTGTCTACATAACTACCATATTTTATATATTAAAAAATATATATTAAAAGAGCTGGCAAAGCTAGTGCAAAATAAAAATTGTTAAACGTAGATACATATTATAATTTCTTTACACTAAATTTAAACATTGCAAATAGGTATAAAAACTTAATAGATAGAGCTAATGCTCTACAACTAATTTCTACTCTCAACTTCTAATTACAAAAAGAAAACATAAACAAAAGGCAAGAAAAGACCTCAGTCGTACAAAAAGAATTATTAAACGTACATAATATAGTTTCTTTAGACTAAATATTACCCATTTAAAGCTTTAACCCTAGAAGCCTAATCTACGCCTGCGAGGCGTACACGAATTCGAATATCGGATGTCTCTTTCTAACGGTTGAAGCTAGCCCGTAGTACTCTTTAGTTATCTCAGTGGCCGACGGGAGCTAGAGGACGGTGCCTGTATCGTTAAGGTAAGTCCCGCCATTTTTGATTTATCGAAGTGTTGCACGCCTGTGAGACGTATGTTTTGGCTTTGTGTAACTTTTAACTAAGATTAAGTGATTTTACTTTTGATTGTTTTTCGTGTATTTTATATCTTTTTTCGGAAATGTTTCAGTTATAAATATGTTACGGTACAATTTATTAAATGAAGACGACATTATCGCAATTTAGAACGAAGAAGACAGTCCTCACGAGGATTCAGATTCCGAAGTTGAGGATGACCAGATTATCGACGACATTCAAATCGAGGACGAAAAAAATGAGGTGTCTGAGTTCGTTGCGTCATTACAAGAATCTGGGCCCTCTGAAGAAACTAATCCAACCATGAATTTTAAAATTAGTGCGTAATAAATGTAAAAAAAAACTGTGTGTGGCGAGCACAAGGTTGATTTATGTGTAGTCTGTTCCTAAAGTTAATCTAGTCCTATACAGACTGGTTAGTTGTAATGTTCGATCTAAAAATATATAATTAGCGTTAAAAAATTGATATTCTATAAAAATAATATATATGTTTTAGTTGATTTTGCAGAAGTTAATTTTTTTGTTCCAATTTATGCATATTGTTTTTTATGTTGTAATAAACAACTTTGATTATAGTTATAATTTATAACAGTGTAGTTTTATTTTTAGTTTATTTCCCAAATTAAAATTTCCGCTTAATTAAAACAATAATAATTAAATAATATACCTAAAATAAGGGCTTTTATATGACATATACACACTGTGTACGCCTCTGAGGCGTATATTAAGGCTTTGCGTACGTTCTATATAGATTAGGCTTCTAGGGTTAAGTTAGAGCATAATTAATCTCTTCAACTCATTTCTACTGTCAACTTCTAATTGCGATTAAACAAAATTAAGACCTCAGTCGTAAATGAAACATGAAATATCAATAAGTTATGGTATATTTATGTAGTGGCCATGCCTCACTATCGGGTGCGCAGCGTGGGGTCGCGCTGATAACGCTATCAGGGACCTCGGAGCGTTCAATACAATTATTATTTGCAGGACATAGCTTTTGAGTTGTGTTGAATTTTGTATAACGCGTTTTTAAGTAAGACGAAGGATATTTTGAATTCTGATGTTATTATTTAAAATGTAGGTATATGTATTTTATTAAATTTCGAAATGTGTACGTTTGCAGGAGGAAGAAAGTACTGATCCGATCTTGAAATTTTTTTGACAGACAGAAAATTAAGTACACTTTTCAGGAGTGACATAAACTATTATTTTACTCAGTTCAACGCGAGTGAAGACGGGGCTAGTGGCTATAAGTACCTAGTACCATAGAAGATTCATTTCAGACACGTGTGCTCGACACACATGCTCTTTTTTTGTAAAAATAATACATTGTACAATTTTAATTTTTGAATAAGTAGATATACTTAATAAAATTATTACATATTTGAATGATCAGTGTTTGTAACTATAAAATATTAATTAGATCAATCGTAATCAATGCAATAAGTAATTTCAATATTTGTTAAATAAAATAATCTACTGCATTTTAAATATTGATAACATAAAACTCTTTAAGAGTACAGGTCATACTGATAAGGTTTTATCAACATATATCCATCCGGGTACGTGCGGAAATATTAATATTCGCTTCGCCAACCCACTTTTTGCCGATAATAATTAATAAATAGTGCCAAAGATAAGCAAGCTTTATTTTTTAAGCCACTACTTCAGTGAAACCGAAATGTAAGACTTGATTATAATATATCAAGTGTCGCATTTACTTAAAAGTAGGATAATGTAGATTGTAGAATGTAGACGAATAATTATGTTTTGACCTTTTAGTACATTTGAATAGAGATTAGAGTATATGATACTTTGTCATTATTATTTCACACACATACGTATACTTACATATATTTTTACTACAAAAAATTGATGCTACAAAAATATCTGTTCCAAAACTTGAGAATTTAAACAAACATACAACTAATTAAGTACTTAAATGACTAATTAACTTGATAATTATTTTGATAATAAGTAATAAAAATATTTAAGTGTAATTGTAATAGTTGAATATATACAAAAAATAGTTTAGTGAGATCATTATATTGCAATATCATCACACAATTTAAAAATTTTAGCATGTTATAAAATTGAATAACATTAGCATTAGCTGTTTTTCGTGAATTAGCGAACGTTATAACAAAGGCATCGCAATGCCAAATTCGTTCAACTGTCTCTATTATGCAATAGCGTTGGCCGAATTTCGTCGGGCAAAAACCCGTTCGCTCGATCTTATTGTTTCCACAGACAATTTATGTGATGGCTTGTAACTTTTGAATAGCTCTACTTCGCGTTCAGCCGAAGAACATAACTCGCTCGAGACGTTTTATTTTGCTCCCAACTCTGCGGGTTAGTTTTTTTGGACGCCCTTTTGTTCTTAAATTATGTAACTCCACATTTTTGCTGCGTTGACAAAAAATAAAGTCCCGAGATGACGGATCGTTTGTTTTGTTAGCGACTTTGTTTATTATATATTCGTGCCTCAGGGACGGGTGTGTAAAAACGGTTTGGGTGTAAATGAAAATTGTGTTAAGGTGATTGCAACGATCTGTTCCCAGCCAATATCCCGCTAGATGGCGCTGAATTCTACATTTCTAGTTTATTTGAGTTTTTGCGTAATTGGAATAGTCATCAAACCTAGGAATAGTCATGGCGGTTACTGAATATTATATTTTATTGAAATATGTTATATCATTGCCTTAAAATCCACCCAATTCGGTAAAATTATGCGTTTTAACATCTGTCATTGCATACAGGGTCGTTTACACACACAGACGTATACAAAAATGATAAAGATTTAACTCTAGATGGCGTGAATGTAAAGCGCGTCACACACGGTGAAGATACTACCTATAATATTTTATCTAATCTAGTAATATTTTATATTACAGTATCTTAAGGTATCCGGTATCAGCGTTCTGACCATCATTTTTCTTTTTTCGCTGTAGAACCGCCATCCTGTTACAAATGACCCACAAAGGAGAATGACCACGGGTGGTATCGGTAAAATTTTAGTTGTGCCACGTATTCGTTATATTGTTAATTCCTATTTGTATTTATAATGATCATATGTATCAATATTAAGTCTTAATTAAACCGGATAAATTGAAATAATAGTAAAAGTAAAAGTTTTTCTTTTGAAACATGTATGAACTTTCGCATTAGTAGGAAGTAGGATTGTTATAAAAATAAAAGTTATATTTGTTGGCGTAAACTATTTTATTGTAATTTTGGGAAATAAATAATGTCAAAATTGATTACCTACAATAAAACGCAGTTTTATTTTATTACCTACATTACATTATTGTTTTTTTTTTTATCAAAACATGTATTTGAAGTAGCAAATATGATATTATGCTGATCCAAGCATTTTCACTCAAAACTAATATCACTAATGATTTGTAAAAGTAAATTATTTCAAAATACATTTCATAACCAACAAGTAAGAATAATTATTCATACAACAACAAATCAAAAACACTATTTACTATGGAAAAAAAACCAGGAAGGTGAAAAACATATTTACGATTTCGATGCACTCGACTTTTAGTAAAATAATAGGTAAAAATATTATTATGGTTTTGATCACAGACATATCTGTGGTTTTGATTTTAGCTACTAGTATCAGAAAGCTGCGTGTTCAATGCACGTCGGGGTCCCACAACTGTGGAGGAAGGAAGGTAGAATACCTCCATCGAATAAGTGAAGTTTCTCGACATACTCGATTTGCCGGCCGGCCTCAATGAAGATTGTCCGAAAGTTGTATATGTGCTCTGTAACGAAAAAATTTCGCTAGCGCGATTCAGAGTGAGGTGTCGTACAATATACCTAATGAAGTTTTTCATCTTTTTATTTTACTGCAAATACAAAATAAAAATTAAACAATGGTAATGTAAATTCTAAACAAACTACTACCAAAATACAATTAGAACAAAAATCATTTGACTTGTTTATTTCACCCAGAGGCCAGAGGCGGCTCGTGACAAAATTGTATAGGTGTTCACTTGAAATAAAACAACGAAAATACAATAGCGTTCGGGATGATTTATTACAAAAAAATGAGCACCACATTTTATAAATGTCTATAACACTAAAAATTACAAAGTACAGGCTATTTCAAAACGAATTCAATGACTAGGTATCAATAATTAGTAAATCACCGAATTTGCATTCGCGAGCGTAGGTATCCATAGTGTTTGTCACTGACGGTCACTGACCTCTATAACTTATAGTTATAGAGGTCAGTGGTGTTTGTTGTGTAAACATGTATGTATTTGAGTAGTTAGTAGCATATTATATTCTGAATTTCTGATCCATGCCTATTCACTCAAAACTAATAACACTAATGATTTGTAACAGTAAATTATTTCAATAGGTAGGTATTTGAACATTTCCCAACAAGACGTAAGAATAATTATTCGTAGGTATACAAGATACAATAACAAATCTAATACACTATTTATTATTTTATTATTTACTAGCGGTCCGCCCCGGCTTCGCCCGTGGTACATGTTTACGTTTTCTCTCCATAAGAAGTAATAGCTAGAGAGCTAGCGCAAAGCTACCTGTATGTATTTGACCAGACCTGGATTTTTGTGTGTTGATTCCCCTATACCTACTATACATGAGATGAGGAGTCACTAAGCCCAGAGTGGTGGACGGGGCGCGCGCTTAGGTAAGACAGGTGGAAATTTTTGGCGAACTTTGAAACCATTTGACCACGTCTGCCATTTTGATATTTGAAAATAGATTATTATTACTATCGGAAAATAACAATGGCAGACCATTATCACGCGGATAACATTCTGGCAGACACTTATGAAAGTGCTGAAAAAAATACAATTTTGAAAGTATTTGACCAGATCTGCCATTCATATATTTTATTTATTAGGGTCTTAAAAACTTATTTTCGAAACAGCAGACATTTTCATTGCGTACAGACTTCAGCAGACAACAAAACTTTACAGACTTCAGCAGTCAACAAGACTTAGCTTCTACATGGTCAGATGTATATATGTATTACGTTCCCTGACCTTACATCAATGATTTACTTTATTAATGTTTTTATGGTCATTTACATTTAATTTTGAAAACTATGGAATAAAATTTATAAATTTGATGATACAAAACTAAATATACATTTGTAAAGAATCTCAAATATAAAGTTGTGTTGCAAATAACAAATCATCATTTAAATATTTAGTTTATTTCTTTATTTAAGAAACAATTAACAATTACAAAACAACATAAAAAAACACGCATGCATTTATTGAAATGTTCATTCATCATCACTATCGTATGGCGTTGTGTGACTCGTCTTCATAATCCATTGAATCGGATTCTGTAAAAGTAAAACGTAAATTATATAATAAAAGAAATGAGTCATTATAAACTTACCTAGTAAGGCAATGCCTTTGATGTCGCACGATGCCGCCGCGCCGCCACTGTAGGTACTTCTGCTGCTACATGAAAATATGCTAGGGTTGCAACAAATGGGAAATAAAACAATTGTGATTATTACTATTATGATGTAATCATTTATTCATATTATGTACATTCAAAACAATTGCTATTATTAAATCTGATGTAATTATTTTTTCATAAATATATAATTATTATTAATTACATAATATATTGCACTGTGAAATATTTACGTATCACTTTATTTTTGATGTTCTTAATTGTCTTTTATAAAATTTAAGTGACGCATTCGCATTGGGATCAACAATCCGATAAGAAAAGAATGGAGACAACATATACATAGCTTTGATTTCAATTCTACAGATACAAAATATACAATCTATCTAAAATGATACAACGGATGTTTCCTGCGTTTTCTCGTCAAAATACCGAAACAACGTAATTATTGTATAGTAGTTGGGCGTGAAAGTAAAAAAACAAATGAAAAGTGTTTTCCATATGATTATTTATTAAATTTACGCGATTAAGAATAATTTCAACGATACAATTTAGTAACCGAGAATTCAGAGGATTAAAGAAAATACCTGCCTGATCACTTTATCAAACTCTAAAAGAATTATGGTTATTTCGCATCACTCGGTTTATTAGTTTGGTAATAATTATTAAAGGTAGTTACAACCCTAGCCATTGAGTCGAACGGTAGGCAACACAATATCGACTTTGTGCGGGTACATATGGTACATTTCTTCTTGCTGTGAAGCGTAATTATTATTATTAAGATTTTTTAGGCTATTTTGAATCAGCTGTTCTAATTTAATTCTAGAAATTTATTAAAACGTGATTTTTTTAAAAGTATATTATGAGTTTATAAATACCTCAACCAATAGTTATTGTGTCCTATCCTCATTTCTTTATATCTTGGTAGTTAACTAAAGTGTTAAATTTACATAACCTCAACAACAACATTTACACTGCCACTGCACTAAAACTAAACTAACTAGCTCTCTAGCTATAAGAACCATCCTCGTACTTCAAGGGATATAATAAAAAAAGAATTATCGAAATCGGTTCAGCCGTTCTCGAGTTATGCGCTTACCAACACATTTTGCGATTCATTTTTATATATAAGACTAGCGGTCCGCCCCGGCTTCGCCCGTGGTACATGTTTACGTTTTCTCTACATAAGAACCATCCTCGTACTTCAAGGAATATAATAAAAAAAGAATTATCGAAATCGGTTCAGCCGTTCTCGAGTTATGCGCTTACCAACACATTTTGCGATTCATTTATATATATATACTAGCGGTCCGCCCCGGCTTCGCCCGTGGTACATAATATTTACGTTTTCTCTACATAAAAACCATCCTCGTACTTCAAGGAATATAATAAAAAAAGAATGATCGAAATCGGTTCAGCCGTTCTCGAGTTATGCGCTTACCAACACATTTTGCGATTCATTTTTATATATAAGAAGATAAGATTATGTGAAAATAACCAGGAAGGTGAAAAACATATTTACGAAAACATAGTAACATAATATGGCTGTCGCTACAATAATTATATTTCAATTTTATCTTTTTATACCTAGTAGAACTGGCCGACGAATAAAAAAAATCGTATTAGAATAAATACAATAAATTACGGAACAAAAAAAGGATTGTAACTGAATTAGGTATGTTTGTTTCTGGGCGCACCGTTTTCGACGACGCGACGCGCGACGTAAGCGTATAGGTATAGGTACCTACTTTGCTAAAACAAACTAATAAAATTGTGTGTCTGTCTGAAAATTCGGAAAAGCATATTTTGCAAGTTTGTAATTACTTTGATAGTTTACCGATTTATAATAATTGTAATTGTAATTGTATAATATATAATTTGCAATGTGGTGAAATTTCATAAAAATCACGGGCCAATTTTTTGTTTTGAATCCCACCGAAAATATAATTGCGTTATTAGAATAATTAATTACTATACCTACCCACGATCAATTATTACAATATAGTCTCAAATGCATACTAGAGAAATATTGCAATTTGATTCAATTAAAATGCATAGCATACAAAAATAAATTCACAACACAAGAAATTCCGCGCGCAAATCATAGCGCGTGTCAATGAAATCAAGAATGTTTTATATCAAGCCGACGCGGACGACGACGCGACGCCGAACAAAAGTACCTACGACGGACGACCACGCTTCGAGTTGCCAAACAACATGAGTAATAAATTGTTTACAAAAAAAACAAGTTTTCCATTTTTCTGTATGAGTAGACAGAACTTCAAAACGCCACCTGCTACGGTTTATATTATGAACGATTGTTATAAAAATAAAAGTTATATTTGTTGGTGTAAACTATTTTATTGATCAATAATTTTGGAATTTAAAATTGTCAACATTGATTACAATAAAACGCAGTTTTATTTTATTACACTATTGTTTTTTTTATCAAAACATGTATTTGAAGTACCATATAATATTATGCTGATCCGAGCATTTTCACTCAAAACTTATATCACTAATGATTTGTAAAAGTAAATTATTTCAATATACATTTCATAACCAACATGTAAGAATAATTATTATTATTCCTACCTACAACAACAAACCTAAAACACTATTTACTATGGGAAAATAACCAGGAAGGTGAAAAACATTATATGTATTACCTATTATTTACGATTTCGACGCACTCGACTTTTAGTAAAATATAGTAGGTAAACATAATATTATGGTTTTGATTTTTGCTACTAGTACCTATAAGAAAACTGCGTGTTCAAACTACTTGTTTGTCTGTCTGAAAATTCGGAAGTACTTTGGTAGTTTACCGATTTATAATAATATTGTATATATCGTTGTTTAAAAAATATTCAAACACAATAAAATATGATATATGTACTGATTTATCACTGGTTTCAGTGATGAACTGATGAGTCAATTATAGCCACTATACTTTCGTCATACGTGTGTATGATTGATGTGATTTGCAACGTGGTGATATTTCAGAAAAATCACGGGTCAAATTGTCCCACCGAAAATATAACTGCGTTATAAGAATAACTATACCTACGATAAATTATACATAATACAATATAGTCTCAAATGCATACTAGTGAAATATTTTATTTGAATCAATAAAATAAAAAAATAAATAAAAAATAATAATAATACAAAAATAAATTCACAACACAAGAAAATCCGCGCGCAAATCATAGCGCGTGACAATGAAATCAAGAACTTTCGAGCCGACGCGGACGACGAAGGAGCCTAACAAAAGTACCTACAATCATAGGCGGCTCGTGACAAAATTGTATGGCCGTGTTCACTTGAAATAAAACAACGAAAATAGGTACCTACAATAGCGTTAGCAGTACAAAAAAAATGAGCACCACATTATAAATGTCTATTTATACACTAAAAATTATAGAGTATTTCAAAACGAATTCAATTATTATTTAGCAATAATTAGAAAATCCCCGAATTTGCATTCGTGATCGTATTCATAGTGTTTGTCTACACTAATATTATAAAGAGGAAAACTTTGTTTGTTTGTTTGATTGTAATGAATAGGCTCATAAACTACTGGACATTTTACCAATGTTTGCAAGTTTGTGATTACTTTGATAGTTTACCGATTTATAATAATTGTATACTTATATCATTGTTTAAAAATATTCAAACACAATATGATATAGGTACTGATTTATCACTGGTTTCAGTGATGAACTGATGAGTCAATGTTAGCCACAATACTAATCACTTTCGTCATACATGTGTATGAACTATGATTGATGTGATTTGCAATGTGGTGAAATTTCATAAAAATCACGGGCCAATTTTTTGTTTTGAATCCCACCGAAAATACATATATTACTAATTGCGTTATTAGAATAATTAATTACTATACCCACGATCAATTATTACAATTTACAATATAGTCTCAAATGCATACTAGAGAAACATTGCAATTTGAATCAATTAAAATGCATAGCATACAAAAATAAATTCACAACACAAGAAATTCCGCGCGCAAATCATAGCGCGTGTCAATGAAATCAAGAATGTAATTTTATATCAAACCGACGAGCGACGACGCCGAACTAAAGTACCTACAGTACCATTTACCTTCAGTGTACAATACAGTTTACAGACCTACGACGGACGAACAATAATGAGTAATAAATAAAAAAAAACATAGTTTCTAAGGTCATTAGTTTTATTTTATTTTATTGTTATTTTCTTTGAACGATTGGAAATGAAATTACTCAATTTTTACACAGAACTTTGATTTATTAGAATTATGCTCATTATGCATAAGATAACGAACGCGAATGCACGACATCTAGCGCGTCAATGTCTAAACATCGCCTTTCGTTTAGACATTGACGCGCTAGATCTGTAATAAGTATATAGTCTATGCGCTAGATGTCGTGCTTTATGTCGTGTTTCGCTTGGCAAAAGTCACGCACACTACTGTAGAAGTGTCAAATTTTTCCGGTATTTTACTGTTGTTTTTCTAAGTAAATATTGTAAATTATTGATTAAAAAGGTCGAACGCGCACACATTTCATTATAGAGAAGTGATAAAATGATTAGTTTTAAAGAAATAGTGTCTGTGTTAAGTGTTTAGAGGTAATCAAAAATGTATGGAGGGACGGTCGGAACATCAACCTTAAGTAAAAATAGGATTAAGTTCGGGACATATTCAGCGATGGCTGAGAGATGTGGGTTGTTTTATATCTTTTGGCGAAACCAGTCTTGCAGCAAGAATGGAAGTTTTACTGCTCGTTTATAGACCAGCATCCCTCGATCGTAAACCATTTTACCGCCCTATGCGGTCAATATATAACATGTGTTATCGAATGGATTTTTAAGAAATGTCGATGCAATATTATATGCATAAGTGCATCTGCAGTGAGGAAAATGTTGTTTTTGACAGATTTTTTCCTTATTTAAGAATTATATTTACATATTTTCAAAGAATAACGACATGAAATTGAAGTAATTTTGGGTTCGTAAATAACATTCAACTGAATTTATTAGGAAAAATTCGCACTCTATAAATTGTCCTTAATGAATAAAGAGATAAAGAATGGGAATTATGTTTTTTATCGTTTTGTCAATATTATTCATGTTAAATATTTCCGTACATTAATAACAAAGGAGCAGTACACAATGTAAGTTCCGACCTTACACAATTCAAGAATAGTCTTTGGTCACATCTTGTAGTATTTACGAGAATTATTGCGTTTATTGGTTTCTTATCTATCATGCATGTCGAATGAGATATAACTATGTTACTTGTAGGTTTATGACCTATTTGGCACTAATATTTATGTTTTAGTATTTAGCACTATATAGTGAATATTTTGCAGCTAGCTCTTTCTTCGCTCTTGCTGCTCAGTCTTGATTAATTACCTGTAATGGAAAATGTAGTATTCATTTTAATTTTGAATTATTATATTATTATTTTACGAGAGATGTAAAAAATGACAATTACATGATAATTTCAGCTTTATCAACTTTGACCACTTTTAATTTGCTCTCCTTCTTATTTGTCTTCTTTTTCGCTAACTTATTTAGATTTGAATATAGGTATGTATTTCGCTATTTACTAGTATTTACTAGTACTGACACCAATTGCCTTGCAAAATCATACCGTTTAAATTTTTAACATGCTAAAAAGCAGTATATTTATTTTAATTAATTGCGCAATTTTCTTCATCAGCTCTACACAATGGCGGATATATTTTACTACTCATTAAACAAGTCAGATAAATACCTACTATATGCATTCCGCATGTAAACATGTTTTTCTAATCTTTATTTACGACATTGTTTGAAACATTGTAAGTAAAATGTAACTTGCGACCTTACACAACTCAAGTAATCACATCAGAATGGAGTGTTGTAGAAAAAATAAGTATTTTTTACTATTTCCTGCTGAGAAACGAGGTTACATTGGTTGCCTAGTACAATTTTAAAAGTCTTTATAATTTTATTTTTTAACCATATTATCTATTCTATTATGAGTACCATACATATTCATAGCTATCTATAACTTAAATTTAAAATATTAGCATTGCAATTTGCAATATTGCAAAAGTCAAATGGACGTCGCCGCGGGAAGCAGCTAGTTAGCTGTATTCATAACAATGTGCGTGAGCCAACCGGTTCCAAGTTAACTTAGTTCATAATTCAGTTTAAACGTGCTGTTTATAATAATTTGACGTTTGCCTTTCTCTATTTCAACTATTTGCGCATACTTGAGTACCTTGAAAATTCAGATTGACAAGAGCCCTTACTGTGTTCCGTGGAATTTCATTTTGTTTAGTTCTTGTATGGTTTAATTACCTATTAATTTCTTTATTTTTGGATCATACTCATTTCACTGAGTGAGTTTATATTAATCAAATTGAATTCATAACAACCAAAAAATGACAAATTGATGCGTTAGCTGTGTAAACAACATGTTGATTTTTGATTTCAACAATCTGAATAATTTCTTAAATCAGAACTTTATGTAATTGAACTTTACATACGTACACAAATCAAAGAACGGGTATCAAAGAGCCATTGCCTCCTATAAAGTATCCTAATGAATCCGTAATATTTCAGCTACGTTATTTACCAGCATGTTTCTGATTTAACAACAAAGCGTGATCTAAGAACATTTTAGCGTATTAGTGTAACAAAGAAATGTTACATGTACCACGCTTTTCGCTTGCTCAGTTCATTAGTCATTATGTTAAGACAACAATTAACTATGACGTTTAACGCAAAACTTCCTGGTAAGTCCACTGCAGTTAACTGTATATAAATAGTTGCGTCATACGAACTTTGGTCGGTTTTCTGCGGGGTAACAAATGGCATGTGTGTTCGCTGGCGACACGACGTCGTCGTCGGTTGTACGTACGGTGTACCACAGTACCTATGTATAATGTATAGAGATAGACTATAGAGTCCAGACCGGTTCCTTACTTCCTCGTATATCTACGTTATTGCTCTTATTGGAACGATTAGTGAGCCGGTTAGGCGCCGCCTGTATCGTCAACAAAGGGCATTATAAAACTTAACTAAGGCTCTATCAATAAATATGGATGTAGGGATATATAGAGAAAAGAAAAATACAATCGCTACTTTCAAGAGGGTGGTACATCTCAAACAAATGACGTTAAAATAGTAGCACATTTACATATTACAGAAGGTGTATTATCACGTTCCTATGACTGACATGTAGAGGTCTTAACCTTTCGTCATCCTATAGAGCAGCCTCACCCATAACACCAATTTTACTTGAAGCTGACACTACATCCGCATTATTGAAATTTATCAATGCATAGTTAAATATACCTACTTATATGAATTTGGTTTCATCAAACTTGTTCATCTACTCTTCAATTTATTGTTAAGGTTTTGAAAACTATACAAAAGATGGAAATAAATCCCTTGCAGTGAATGACAAAATAAAATCATATATATTTACTTTCACTTACTCTTCTTTAAACGTAAACATTGTGATCAATCTACGATGTCCATGACATTTTAAGAATAATGAAAATTGTTGATTCGATGGACAACATAATGAGATGGAATTATCATTAAATAACTCTTGCGCTTGATCCAATTTATGTCTGAGCTAAGCAATTACGGCAGAGATTTATTAAAAAATTCAAGCAATTTATTAAGCATATTCAAAATTGTATGTGGTACTTAAATAGCTAAAGAACATTTGTGCACACGATGCAGATTTTGTTTAAATCAACGTAATAAATTGTTGAAATTAGTCGGCGACGTAGAAGACCAAAGCTCCAATGGTTCACTGGAAACATTATAAATTTAACATTGATTCTACGATATTCCTTACTGTTTGAATCTTATTGACATTCACAATTCATGGCCCCTATTATTGAAATTAATTATAATAACTTTCCACTCATGCTGTGATTATGGCACAAATGAAAACATACTTTACCACAAAACATCCGCGAATCAATGTTTACAGAGAGTTTGTTTCCCTTTGTTTTCCTACTACTATTATTAATACAGTAATCATATTATTAATGTTATTAATTTATATACAATGTGTTATTTATTTGAAATTAAAGTTTTAAAAGTTATATTTTATTCAACTCTTGATGAATAGACTTGCTGGTAAACAATTAGGAACTATAGTTTTATTAGAATTGTGTCCATCGAGGTAAACATGCAAATTGGCTATTAAAATATAAAGCTGTATACAATAAACATGAACTAGCTTCCGCCCACGACTTCGTACGTGCATCCCCGTTTTTCCCCGTTCCCGCAAGAATTTCAGGAAATCCTTTCTTAGCGGATGCCTACGTCCTAACATCTACCTGCATGCCAAATTTCAGCCCGATACGTCCAGTGGTTTGGGCTGTACGTTGATAGATCACTATATCAGTCACCTTTGAGTTTTATATACATATATATATATACATAATATATATATATATATATATATATATATATATAATCGAATAAACTTTCTTTCAAATATATCATAGGGTAAATGCAAGTACTTCCCAACAATACCTTTTAAGGTAAAATATATGAACGGTTACAAAGCTCGTTGAACTTATTATCGGATTGTCGCGATCTCTTGTTTTTACTCATGAATTATCCATTGATTAATGTGTAGTGTACGAATACGAATAATCTTAACTATGTGAGAATGTTTTTCACGAATCACGCACAAAACTGCTGAATCATTCGGAAATTAGGTTTTAGCTTAGTGTGAAGAAGATTAATTGTATTTTTGTAATTAATTTTCCATGCGTTTCAAACATAACAAAATCATGGAAAAATTTTTAGGTTTTGATTAAGGATTATTATGTAACCTAAACCTCTAATACTTAATTATTAATGAGTAGTAAAAACTTTCAATCCACGTGTGTTATTAGTCCTTACTTTGCATAACTCGATATCTATAATATATGTAGTTTCAATATAACGTGACCGGTGACTGTATTTGTTATTCACACAGCTACTTATGTAGTACCTAAATAACCAGAATAGGTAACTAACTTCCCATATCGTTCCAGACTCGCACATATTTTTATAATTACATCCTATTCAATAATACGTTAAAATAGGTTAACGAGGTACTTTAATCACTTGTTTACTTGTACAGGAAAACCGCTCGCAAAATATTAATAAAAACTGCAGAAACATAATTTTCCTGATTGCTATACAATTAAATACGTCGCTGTAATATTATGTTGCCAGTACATATTACGACGTTCACTTTTGAATTTATTAACAATATTTAATAAGTAATATAACGCTAATCATACGATTAGTCTCGTAAGTAAACACGACATCGTGCATCATTTGTATTCTGCGATCATGAGTTAAAATTGTTTGATATAAAACCAAGTACAATACGTGGCAACATATTGTAGACGATGTATATATGAATAAGTACGTATTTTTATATCATAAAATAGAGCTAAAAAATATTGCTGTCTTAAATATCAAACGGGTAGTAAAATAACTTAAAATTAAGCGCCATTTATGTTTTAGACCAAGCGCGCACCACGATTTTAATTTTTGCGACACGATTTCAAAATCGCGCTGTAGAAAATCGCAGAGAGTACGGTGCGCGCACAGCGATAATTTAATAGTGATCATTACTCACTTTCATCATGGATTTCGTACAAGTTGCTTGTCTTTATTTACTACTTCGGAGGATAAGAAGAAAAAAAAAAGAAAATTCGTCAATATTAGACTCATCCTTTTACAGCAGATAAAATTGTCAAAGGTTTCTTTTATCAGAAATACAATGAACTTCCATGTATGGTATATATTTCTGATATGGATGTATCCCAAAAAATTCTTTGGCTATAATTATAGAATGAAAATTCCGCCAAAAGGCCACCCTTTGTGCTTTTTTATTTTTTTTTTTTATTATTGTAACCTTTATGTATATTTTGTTTCTTGTCCAATACAGTGTTAAATAAATAAATAAATTCAAACTTTTGACAGATTACTGAGATTATGTTTACCAAACAATACCTATAACACTATGATGTTTACTGTTGGACAGATGAAACACAAGTGAAGTGCCGGCCGGGCCCGAGTGTGCGATTTTATGATCGCAGTGCGCGCGGTACCATACAATTTCATATTCTGCATTTCATTTTCGCGACAATCGCGTCGCGAGCAGTCGCAGCAAAATGTGACAAATCACAATTTTAAAATCGCTGCGATTATTTATTCGCATGTGCGCGCATTGTCATAGTAACTCATACGCTGTATTTCTGCGATAAAATAATCACGCTGCATAAAGTCGTGGTGCGCGCTAGCTCTTAGTCTTTTTTTCTTGGAAAAAAAAAAGATTGAATTGAAGGGTGAAAAATATCGAAAGATGTACACAATTAAAATAACAGATATATTTAATTGAAATTACAATTTTTTTATAAAAACGAGAACCGAATTCAAATTCGAATGAAATCGGTATTCATTCATTTATTTTATTTCTACGTGTGGTAATTTAACAGTCGCTGTTAGTTCGTTAATGTCACTAGAACAGTCGAATAAAATGATAACACTAACATATTACTTTTTGGGTTAGTTATATTTAGTACCTAAGTGAATGGAATACCAAAAACAGCGCGATGTTTACGCCACAGCTATACAGTGATAACAACGGAAACGTTATGATACCAGCTGAATACAAAATAAAGAATTAATTGAATGTTGTTAACAAAAACGGCAGTTATTAGTCCAAGACGACATATCTTTTTCCATAACGTACATTACCGTAAAAAGCAACTTGTAGCGCATTAATTGTTTCCATAAATACCAAGTTCATTATACAGTATTGAAACCGGTAATGATCTTACTCGTTCGTTATTGTTTTATTTGATATTTCTCGGCTATTTGCCAGGTGTCCTTCGTTGTCGATCCTGAGGAGAGGATATTTTAAATGCCTTTATAAAGTTTTAAAATGTACTATGAAGTAAACGTATAATAAAAAGGCTATAAGTATCTTAGTAAATATATGTTATTAATTGTGTTCATTATTTCTTAATAGATGTTATGATTTCTAGTTGTTGTAAATACAGCAAAAACAAGCAATTATGTATTGACCTTAATTCTAGAACCAAAATATTAGTTTTTATCTCATTTTAATTATCTAGAGGCTTTTGATTCAAGGGATTCATGACATGTAAGTATTAGGTATGCACAACGTAGTTTACGTTAACCGTTTTGTAAAAAGTTAATGATATAATAATACCACACCTATACTTTACTACACTCAGATTTTTAAAGATATGTAAATCTTCTACAGCTATACTCAAATACAATGTTTCCCTAGTTGTGAATAATTGCGACAGTGATGGATTACCACGCGGCAAACCAGCTTTTCGTTCGTTGGTTAGTTTTTTCTATACAGTACATACTCTAGCTAGAGACTAAAGTAATACCTACTTTAGCCGTAGTATTACATAAATAAGCAATGAAATAAAATACTTTTTATTTTACAATCTTTTAAATCCCATTTAGATAAAAATTATATTTTTAGCCAATTTATAGAATCTTATTGTGAACAATAACATCTTAAAAGGTTTACCAATGTGCCAGATATAATTTAAGCGGATGATAATAATCGTATAGCAAAAATATAAATGCTTATGATTCATGATTGCAAAATACTGTGAAATATTTAATTTCTAAAGAATTATAATAGTAGCTCAAAAGATGTACCAAATTGTACTGGTTTTTGTTGATTATATGGACCAATTTAATTCTACTAATAACTACGTTACCTTATCTTCCTCTTATTTTGAACAAATAATAATAAGAACCGTGAAATTTAACCGTAACTTCGTACAGTCGGTGTTGATTTAAAGTTTTAAACTATGACCAAACGATTACTTCACTCCGCAATTCTTTATTATGTTTGAACACGTAAGGTTTTTGTGGCAGCACTTTGCAATATGTGAGATTATAGATAAGACGTAGAAAGGAAAATTTTAGGTAATATGAAACATTCTGTATTGTAGAATAGGAGAAGTAACTAGTTAGAGAAAAAAAAAGAGGCCTTTGTGACGTAACCTAGACCAAATGGCAGGTGGTTGGTTATAACTTATAACACACTCAAAATTTAACCTGTTTTAGGTAGGGTGGAGTCTCCTATTATCGGCCTGCTCCTAATATCGGCCTTTTCGAGAAAATGGAATATAACTATAAATATCGATCTTTAATCATAAAAGTTTTAATGCAAAAAGAGACTCTATATACATAAGCAAAACCTCCCAAATTTCGGTGTGGGTACCTCAACTGTAGAAAATTCAGTTGGCCATAGAGCACGTGCAGGTACAAACGTGCGTAGTTTGGCGGCATTGCGTAATCAAATCCCCGAGTCGACGCTTTACGTGGATAAGTATTTTAATGGAATTAAACAAACCTATAGTATTTAATTTTATGTGTTCTTAAAGAAAAACAGTCAAATTATCGATACAACAGTGTGTTTTTACATTTTGTCTTTTTAATGAAATAATTGCGGGGCCGAGATTGGGGATCTGTATTTGCTGATAAATCTCAATATCGGCCGGGTGGTCGATATTGGGGTAATGCACGAAAACTTCAAATCACATGTTTAGCTATTTTATATGTTAGCAGTGATATTAATAAGATTAGAAATGAAACAACAGCTCCGTTTGATCACTGGATCCTAAAGTCGGCCGCCTAAAAACGATTTTTGTTAGCTACGGCCGATATAAAGCGAATCGATGCGTAATAACGGCCACCTTAGTAAAACCTTTTCTACTACCGTCGGACTTTACACTAAACAGGGAGGTGATGTACATTAATTTTTGTTAATAGCTATGTCAAAATCATGCCGGCACAATCTAAACTAGCAAAAGATCAACTAAAAGTAAAACGTTGGGTATTGCAAACGTTTTCCTTTTTGTTGACCTTTTTGTTTGTCCTTTTTGTTGACCATAGTAAAATTATAGAGACAGTGAATGCCGTCAAAAATCAAAATATGAGCATCTCGACAATACGACATCCCGAGGACCACATTACAAGATAGACTTCATGGAAAAATAGACACAGATTGCACAGTTGGTAGAGATACCGTCTTAACTCAAACCGAAATGAAGAAGAAGAAATTGTTCAATGGTTGATACGGATCTACGGTTTACCTATCTGCGTTTACCTATTTTCCTAAATCACGTAGCAATGTGATAAATAGCGTTAAAAATATTATAAAAGAAGATAAAAGACCCAATCGGTTTAAAAAATGGAAAACCAGGGAAAAAGTGGTATTCCTTGTTTTTAAAATGAAAGAAGCTGGCCAGGGCTGTAGTTACAGAAGAAAGTGGTTTAATGACTTACAAGAACATAATATAAAATCAATCGGACACGGAAGACATATTGTAATAACAAGACCCACGGAGAATATTAATGGGGATGAGACGAGCTTTAGTATTTTTTCGAAGACAGGGAAAGTAATAGGGCCTAAGGGATGGAAGAACATTTATGAAGTTGCTAAGGGCAGTGAAAAAGTAACAATAAATGTTTTGCTACTCATATTATCTACAGCAGGATAATCTTTATGGTTGTTTTCCCTACATCCGTAGACCACCAAAAGTAATCTTTAATAGCACACCATCCTCCTGGTTTCTTGGTTTATAAAATAGTGGGTGGATGAGTAGTAAAGTAGTATTCTATGAATATGTTGGTTTAATGATTGGGTGATTTCTTATAGCATTTCCAAGCCAATTCTTTTTCTAGTTGATTGACACAAGTCTCATTTAACCCCGTATCTTTATTTGTCTTATAAGAATACTGAACTTGTTTCTTCAGAAAGGTAAGACAAGCTTTAGATAGGTCTTTATTTGTGGAAGCTGGAAGTTCAAATGAAAAAATTTCTCCGCAAAAAAGCAAAGAATAATATTTACCAACAGCGTTTCAAAATAAAAAATAAGAATGAGATACAAAGATAATAAATACCACTAATCATCAAACCGACATTTATGATTCCTGATTGTTTATCAGGGCGATATACATACCCTACTTTTTGCTTTGTATCAAAAAATGGAGATTACGATGGTCTGGGTCAACCCTAGGTTACACAGCTTACGATAAACGAATGTAGGTGTCGTTATACGCGATAAAAAGTTATATTATTACCCGGTAATAACTTATATTCTTGACTTGTTATTACAGTTAGCTTCTATATGTGGGTCAATATAGAAATAATCGATCAATCGAGGTTTTTGTTTCATGAAAAGCATATTATGTCAAAAGTTAACACTAATCTCAATATTGCCTTTAAGCTCTAAATAATAACATAGAATATCATAACAATTACTACCCTAGATATAACAAGCTAATAACATTTTTGTTTGTCTTAGTATTACAAAACTTATTATAGCCATCCCTATAATTAGCTACGACATCAAAGTACACCTACCGATAAAGGATCTTGGAACTAATTAGAACAACATTTAAAGTAAATTATAATCTTTTCACTCCATATCAGTCGCAATAGAAAGGCCGACAGAGACATAAATTCATGTAAACAATGGTCGTGTTTATTATTAGTATAAAGTTCTTTGTCCTTATATAAGCTGATTAAAACCAGAACTGCGCAGGGTTATTTTAACAATAATATCGGTGCTTGTATTATTATTGAAACAATAAACAGCTATATAATTAAATGTTGGAGCACAATGCCTTCAAAATATTTATAGCCGTAAAAAATATTTTTGCTTCCACATTCCTGATGGTTGGTAGCGATTATTAGATATATTTTTTGGTGACATTTTTTACAGAGACAATAATAAGAATATTGCATTAATTACGTGAATTATTTATAAGTATTTTTTTTCTATTGTAATCTGAGTGTAGGTAATGAGCTGTTGTTGTCGAGCAGCTAAGTACATCTTAACATCTTCTATTCTATGGAAAAGAAGGTAATCTTTTCTCTCATTAAAATTTCGAAATTGTTCTCCACCACTTATGACTATGAGCACGTCACTATTACGGATAAGTAATAAGTATGGTCTTTTAATATAGGAACACGTTAACACGGAACCGAAGACAATCGTTTCCTATTTCACTTTGTATCGGCATCAGGAATTGGCCTTATGTATTTTAAAGTAACCAGCGAATGTTTACGCTCAAACCCGGCAGTAATCTCCGCTCGAGGTAATCAGTGAAGTGCCCTTTAAAATCGAATGTACGCCATACAGGGAAGATAGTTCGTGTTGAACTATCGTTGTTTTATATTTTGCCCTTTAATGTTATTTATGAAACTTTAGCACGCTCACTGATCCATAAGAAGCTTGCATAAATCGCAATGGTGCTGATACTAACAAGAGAATCTGATTTTACATCATACTCATTTATTTATAAATACTATAAACACGAACAGTCGAACACGTTTTGTTTTTGCCCTTTATGTACCTACTTCTATATGGGTTGTAACCTTGAATTCTATTTTGCCTTGTTTCATACAAAGAAGCACGTGTAATTTTAAGGAATTTCTGCTATCTCTTTGCTATTTTGTTATCATTGTTTCATTTACTTTCCATAATTACAAAAACACATGTACCTAGTTTTATTTACAAACTGTAAAAGATGACAATATAAAACACAAAATAAACCTAAATAATTTGGAAAATCCAAAAGTGCACGCCTCATAATTTTTTTTTAATAATTATTTATTAATTATTATTTTTGTTTATTTAATAACAATTAAACCACATCGAATCAGACCCTGAAAAATGAAAGGGTTCTATTCCTGAGCATACTCAAGCGTAAGAGAAAAAAAAAGACTCGATTAGTAAAGTATTTCGGTCGCTATCGTGTTAACAAGAAAAAGGATCCGCACATACAGACACACGGACGTCCAAGACAGAACTTTTTTAAACTGTTTTTTAACTAGTTTAAATAACAAAAATGACATCAAAAATATCATGAATGTTAAAAATAGTGTTTTTTCTTAATATGTGTGTGTATGTATTATCTTACAAGTGCAATGTATGATACATAAAGACATTTTAAGTTTGAAAAATCAGATGTTTTGCGCGAAGTGACAGTAGTACCCACCTCAACGCTTCGCTTATGAGGCGTGCAATACGATTGTTCGTGCGTGTAGTTCGGTAGATAGGTATAAAAAATATGATTGCACGACAGCTGTTAGTTTCATTACATAAGTATTTGGAGCAGTAAATATCGTTTATCGTGTTACAAACTATTCTGCAATTTGTTCGCGTTCGTGATAAGCGGCGTCCGCACAAAACATTTGTATATACGCCACTGGATTTGACATTTGTGGATTTATAATACGATTTGAGAATTGTCCAAATACCTAGTTAAATTTTCCATGCCTTTGGTACATCCAAATCGGAAACGACACGAGAACTGCTGTAGAGATAAGATTAAAATAATACGAATAGGGATTTGAGTAAATAAAACTACTGTAAACGAGTATGAAATAAATTAAAGTTTCGTTTTTAACATGATTGAATCAATTATTATTAAAAAATGGCATAAACATTATTTACTTATTGCTATAGTATTTATAACTTGTGTAAAGAGAAAACTATGAAAAATAAAATAACTCGAAAGTAAACCACAGTACCACAACTTGGAAAAAGAATAATGATAATGCGCAATAGATTACAACTGAGAATCGTATTATCATAAAGATTAGCACGTAATTGGACACACTAGCGTATATTAACAAAACAGAAACTAGTTTTAAGTATTTGGCAATTATATTGAAATCGTGGATAGCAGGTCACTGCAACCACAATATGCGTATCATGCATACAATAGTAACGCAAGTAGACTGTGATTTTCGTTTGTATTCTGGCCTTATATTTTTGAGAGGCTATCTTGCCTGGCGGTTTGAAATAAATTCCTGGTTAGTAATTCTTTGTAAAATGTATTACGTGACACATTATCAATTCTTAAAACGGTCTATTGTTTTAAAAACAATGCCTTACTTACAGGTTACCAAAAGAATATCCATGATTTTCATCTTTACAATGCTTTATCTAGTTTTGTTTGTTTGAATATTTAACTATTCCAATGATAAATAATAAGGGTATACATACGCATTAAATTGATGACGCTCTCTCTCAGGTCAATCTCGGACCTCGGTACATGTTTAAAAACAATTGACTTAGATGCTATAAACAAATTGTACATCAATGTTTAGAGCATATCCAGTAGTACTTATATATCAACGTCTGCTTACAGGCCCGCATATATGGATGGTTCTAAAATTTTAATGTCTCTGGGCATGGTAGTGTTACTTAACAGTTGCCTAGTAACGGAAAGGTCTATTACACCAGATCACATTTTTATTACCTTCTTATAAATATACAAATAGCTGGCAATCAATCGTTTCTATACCAATATAATATAATGTCAAAGTAAATACTTCTAACTTTTGTGTAATAATAATAAACGTTCATTGCGTGTTTTATAAAAATATAATTTTAGATACTTACATGTAGATAATTGAAGTATGCTTGCACAAGAATATATTTAATGTTTAAATACATAATTACTTAATTTCACGTTATATTCGACCCAGTCGCATTCATAATTCGACTGTTATTCGTTATATGAATCGTTTATTTTTTATCATACTGGTGAATCTAAAAAAAGAAATAACTGAATTAGACATCCAGTAAGAACAATATTAAACCACATACAAGTTTTCGATGCTTGGGGTTATTACGAAATATTATGCTCCTTTAAACAACCTACTACATATTACAATTTACATACATGTAAATTAATGAATAATGAAATAGTTCAGTGTGCACATGACACGCCCACTTCTATTCTATTTAAATTATTGGGTCAAGGTCGTCTAAATCAGTTAATGACAATTATTATTTGTATACAATGGCCACGCATAAGGTATAAATATTAAGATTGCTTGCGTCTAGACGTGAGAACACCTGAAGGACTTACAACGTACAAACCAGTGACGTAACTAGAGCAAAAGAAGTAAACGCTGACCGTAGAAGAGCGCTAAAAAGTTAATTTCAATTTTATTGTTTTATCCTTATTATATTCTTTCGAATATGCTTCATTGATTAGGTAAATATGAACGTTAAGGGCTTCTTAACTTTTCTCTGTTTTAATTCTGTTGATATCATTATAATCACTAAATGAACGTTCTTATTTATTAAGTATAAGTAATATACTTTTACATGAACACTTTTTATTTAAAATATATATTTACTTCTCAATACAATACTGTGACAATACTATGATAATATAATTAATATACAGGTGAACATAAAAGTAAGGCTTTTATAAGGTAAGCACTTTATTTTACGTAAGTATGTATTATAATTTATATTAACTTCCAGACAAAATTCATTGAACAGGTACCTACATATTATAAAATGAACGTTCACCTATTTATAACTTTCTGGAAGCTATAAAATGTATCGTCGCATTCCGTGATGACAATTTTAATGATTCCAATGATCAGAAAATATATCTGTCTTATTTTGAGACTTGAACTCGTTCAAAGCTTTTAAAATTTTGTAATAAATAACACTACTTTCGTAAATTCTATGAATAGAAACCTTAACTTTGTTATAAATCTGACATAGGTATAAAGTATAGGTACGTACAAGAAGATGAAATTTGAATGTTTGCAATTTACGTACTATAAGCAAAGGCTTATACTTACTTTTAGGGATGTAACGATACCGATACCGATACCGATAATATATCGGCCGATATAATCGGCAAGCCGATATATCGGTATCGCCGATAATAAATCAACCGATACCGATATTTTTTTATTAAATTCTTTCTTTTCTTTTATGTTTTTGCATTGTATTCATTCATATTGTTTTATTTCTGTTTCTGTAATAGTGTTAAGGAAGAGCGGTACCTCCTGACACAAGCATTTTATTTGCTTACTAGGAGTGTTCCAATCACAAATTTGTTTATGTAAAGGAAAGAAATAAATAATTTTGATTTTTTTTAATTTTTAACGTGATAACGTTTTTAAAATCGTTTTAGTCGGGTGACATGTTCATAAACTTGTGTCACACCAAAACCTCACGAGCGCGATCGCAGGTATAACGAGAGAGAGATGGACCGATCTCCCGTTTCATCTCGAGCGCTGCCACTGCATTATGTTATCAAAAAATTCAAAACCGCCACAAGGCCACCCGCGCGTGCGCTCTTTGTTTTCTGAAAAAACTCTACCAATAGTAAACTTTTATTAGGTACTGATTGTATGTGTATTACTTGAAGTTTAACTGACTTTGTAAAATAATGATACTAAAATAAATGGTTTTATTGTTTTTTGATTTGGCATTTTTATTTCAAAGAATACGATTAACAGTTGTCTCTGTTAAATGTTGGTAACTTTGTATGCATAATTCACTATTTATTTTTCTACCAAGCGGTATCTATAACGTATATATCGGTATCGGTATCGGTATCGCCGATACATTACTACAAATATCGGTATCGGTATCGTATCGGCAAAATCATGTATCGTTACATCCCTACTTACTTTATTGGGTTAAATTATAGACAATAGACATTTACTAAATTAGTTGATGTTGGAACTTGGAACTTAGTCCATTTTTTGGTCTCTAGTGTTAATTGTATGTTTGTTTGAACTTTACATTGTGAGTTTAAGTTGCTACATCTACCTACTATATTTTCCATAAAATGCACACTATCTTAGTGATTACAGCAGTGAAATGTTTGGTTTTCGTAACTGCGTAATGCATTCAGTCAACTTTTATGGCTAAATATAATAACCATACATTAACGTAGGTCGTATATCAGCAAACCTCTGTGCAATGTCACCTTTATTATCTATTTTATGTTGCAATAATAGGTTTCTAGTAACAATAAACAAAATACTTAAAGTAATATGATTCCAGTGCCCTGCCTTAGTGTACTATTGTGACGACGCGACGTAGAATTAAAAAATATATATACAGTATAATATTTTATCCATTCTAGTATTTAAAGCTTTCGAAACATTCTGTTGTAAAACTTTTATTGTTTTAACTTACAATACGCTACGTATTGTTAGAGTTATCCCTTATTGTAATTGTTTTCTACTAGGTAGAGTCGTAGTCAATAGAGGGTTTGCAGATTTTATTATTATTTTAAAGCTTAATTTGAACGAGCATTGTTTATTTTATTTTTTTATAGTATACTTACTTTTATTCGTGATGTTTTTGTTTGAAAAGTAGTAACTGCAGGTCAACTATGAAAACCTTTAATGAAAGCATATTGTTAAATAATATTACTTAGTAATATTTTTATTTTTAGCGAGTTAACTTATCATACATACTTATATATAGAGCAGAATAATAATCCAATCGTAATAAAAATTAAATCTATACTAATATTATAAAGCTGAAGAGTTTGTTGGTTTGTTTGAACGCGCTAATCTTAGGTAGGTACTACCTACTGGTCCGATCTGAAAAATTATTTCGCATAAAAAGTAAAAACTATCGAAGAAGAGATTACTGAGAGGGATAACTCTGATTTCTAAAACATCGTTATTGTTGTCATTACTGACATAAAAGTAACAAAAATATCTGTCATAAAGCCTGCAGTTTATTTGATGCAGCAGAATATCAATATAAGATGTCCTAAAATCATATGTTGTTTGTTAAATATTTTAATAATAATTTACACGAGACCTCGAAAAACCTAGATGATTATTTACGCAAAAATGTCACGCTAGTTCGAAAAGGTCAACTGGTCAACTGTGCAATAATTTGGTCGTCTATATTTGTCGTATTTAATTACCTATGCAAGTAAACTACAGTATATTTAATTAACAATTTTTATACGGTTCCCACTAACCTAGATAGAAAATTGATCTACATATCTCCATTTTTTACGGCGTGGATAAGAACTTTAAGCCTTATCTGTTTGCGTAGTCTTAGGAAACCCGCATTAAAATAACCAGGAAAATATATTTTAATCATGATTTACTAATGCTGATCTTTAAGTGAAAATAAATTCATACATAGCACGATTTTTCAGCTTAACTTTATGCAGCCTTATAATAATACACAAACAGTAAATACAGATAGTTACAGAAACAATACAATAGCGGCATTTATCTGTCCTAACTCCTAAGCTTGTTAGAGAGACGTTTTATATCTTGAGTCTTGAACCCATTTATACGTATCTTAATAAGCATAAATATGCGAGCAATGGGCGTTATACAAATTGAAAGGCAAATTAATTGACTTGCGAATAACCGAAGTCAATGTTTCGGCTTTCGAGTCAAATAGACCGAATTGCTCAAGGCCTTTTCTTGTCTCGGAAATGAATTAGTTGTTCCTTACAATTCGTAGGTATGAAATTTATTTACTTTCCATTTAATTTGTGTCAAGCTAATTAATAGCACAAAAGACTTTGTGGTAAGCATTCAGATAAATCAGACGTATATTATAAATTTACTATATTTATCTATTTAAATATTAAAAATTATACCAATACGCAAGGATTATATACAGACGAGATTATAAGGACTAAATGTTTTTCTTCTGTATGATTTTATAACTAATCTTCCAATGGAAGTCATGAAAAAACCGAATTGACATCGTTTATTTGAAGTCGACTAAAAATCAGATGTTGAAAAATCTCCTTGAATATTAAGTTCCGAGCACGGAGCACCTCTGTTACGAAGTACACAGCTAGTATTATTGCCTTGAATAGAGAATTTTTGAATATAATATTTTATGTTTGCATACAATGTGTTTCTAAGCATTATGTTATAGAAGTAAGCATTATGTGACCGACATTTGACACTGACCCATTACCCATAGCGTCACGTGTGATGATTTTAAATTATATATTATAAAATTTAATACTTTGAAAAAAAAACTTCATTTCATATATGTAATACGTCTTTATGTATTGAAGTCAATGACACTATTTGACTTCGTCGTTTTGAACTTATTTATCAAGACGCAGCTTTTTGTCCCCTGATAAAATAAAACCAACTTTTAAATATAAATTTCTAGTCTGCATATTCCTATTACCACAAGTAAAATTGGAAAATGCCTTTTGAATTTCCTTTCATCGTTTTCGTTGTAAATAAGAATCTGCGTTCGCTTATCCCAAATTCTATGATATCTAAATATTTAACTCGTACCTACTTAAATGTGATGTGATATTACATTGAGCAATGAACTCATAATAAATGTTATTACAGATCCCTAAACCCTATAAGAGTTTGTGTTTCAGCTCGCATTTCAAAATTTTTCCTATGAGAGCGAAAAAGCCATACATATTTATTATTTAGCTATATTGCAAGAAATACTATATATTTTCATTATAAAATTATATATGCGAAATATAACACTGCTGAGAGAATAGATCATATAACGACTGCAGTTCTTTTGTTCTTTGAGGAATTGTTTTTAAAATGTTATCGAATTTAATAAACATAATATATAAAGAAAGCCTACATAATCAAATATTATTAATAAATAAATCATAACATTTACTAAGGCATTTTTGTTCAATTTATATTTTAGAATCATGTCAATTTTGAAAAAGTTTAATTAATAATTTTATTTGACACTGGACACACCTCGTTCATTAACTTACATATTCAATTCATACACATTATAAAAAAAATATCCTAGTCTCTTTTGAAAAATTTTGACATGAATCCGAGATACATTTTGTTAAATTATTACTTTGAAAAGCCAGCTAAATTAGACGCGTCCTCGAAATTGTCTTATATATTATATGTACAAACAAAAAGCTCCACGGTGTTTGGAAACCCTTCTAATTCCCGTAAGCCCGTGCAACATAGCGCATAACACCAAAGAGTCAAACAAGTTTGCAACTAACGAATACCATAATAAAAAGTTGTTCGAGGGACGCTACAAGCGCTGACTATGCCACAGGCTTTAGCGGAAGCGAGTATACTTAATTATAATGCCTAATCATCCTTATAATATATTAAGAGAAATAGATACCTAAGTATTTGACTAAAAATTATTGTGATAGTATTTTTTTACCCGTGAAAGTTAAAAAAAGTATTTATAAGTATTTATATTCTGATTTTTGAAGCTATTTTGCAGATACACTAGTCACTACCTACCATAGAGATTCTGTGATCTGTGCTACCTACCATGATAAATGATTACTATGGAACAGACATTCTATCCTACACGTATAGGTCCCCAACTCAGCTGATAAAAACCCCTAAAAAATATTTTATACTTGCAGCCTACTGCGATTTTTGAAGTTTTGCAAACTAGAAGTTTAATATCGTATGGAAATTGTTCAGTGAAAAGGACAGAATAAAGTTATATGAGTGACCATTTAATTATTGAAAATTTGTAAAATTATTATAGAAATAAAATACCTTTAAGTCAAGAATATAGAATATACATCATACGATCATAGCATAGCTTCTACAGATAATAGTGTACTAGTACCACAGATAATCTAGTACTGTAACTGTCAGTTTACATTCCAATTTTATTCAAAACGCTCTTTTCGTATAAATCAAGGTATAAATGAACACGGTTCTCGCATAAGCACGAACAGCGGATACCTCGATTGGTCGAACCAGCTCTAAAATTACTACTTTTTGCGTTTATTCACCGTTCTGGCCACTTATTTTTTAGCACTTCCTCGCCAAAATGAATAAATATACATAGAAGTACTAAGTACCTATATTTACAGACCTGTTTAACTTGCTGCTGGATGATTCTAAATATGTACATAATATGTAATTAATACAGATATCTATCAAATACCTAGGCACTAAAGAATTAATCGGTGGTAATTGTTAATTGTTAAATATGTTTATTATTATTCTAAATTACCTAAATATTAATACCTAATAGAAGTGAAGAAAATAATTTTAAAATTAATAATGAATGTGAAAAGAGAAACAATTAGAATTTTACTTTTGTATCAAATAATAAAATACTGATAGGTACGTAGGTAATTGATATTAATTTATAATACTTATAGTAGTTAAATTATATAGGTACGTATCCAATAAGTATTTAAATTTAAAATTTTCATTGACTAGGTACCTACTTGCCTTTATAATTACATAATTAGTGCTAGTCATCTTACTTTTAAAATTATAAGTACGTAATATTGGTACATTTATTAACAAAAAATGAAATATTTATACCTATTAGGTAGGTATTCTGAATTCGTAATAAATACTATCTAGCATAATATTACCTATTCCGTTATAAATTATTTTCTGTAAGTTACTTATATGATATTATATCAAATTTGCTGTAGGTACTTGGAAAAGACAGACAAGGATAAAGGAGTTTTGTCATTTTTGTTGTGGCGGGCTGGCAATAACAAAACAGTTCGCCGAGATTTGTCGATAGCGGCCGAGAGTACCCGAATCTCGTTCCAAAACGTGATCGTGCTGCTTGATTTGAAAACAAAATCCACCCGCCCGCTGCCGGCTCACGAGTCACGGGCGAACCGAATTGCAGGCTCAGTGCGCGAGCAAGCGTGATACGGAATGAACGTGTGGTGCGTTTTGCGCGGACGTTGACACTGCGATTTATTTTTTTTTAACTTGCGATTTATACAACCAGAATTAAAGACGTTTTGGAGTATAAAGTCGGACAAATAAAAAGTTTTTATTGTCCTGAGTTTACTTTTAAGTAGTTCGCGCAGAGTTTTGACCATTTTTTGTGAATTTCCGTATAGACGCGAAAAACAAGTGAAGAAGACAATTCGAAATCAAAGAACTGTTTTGTACATTTTCGCATCATTTGCGAAATTGTGTTCAAAAATTTACTGGCACTTACGTGGAGGGTGAATTAAAAAAAAAACCGCCCCCGGCCATCTAGTTCGGATTCAATCTGTGGTCGCCGAACGAAAAAAACAAAAGCGCATTGATTCACATATATTACAACTTCAGATCTACAGCAGCATTTTAAAATTCTTGTTCAATTCATCGTGAACTTTTTATTAGCTCGCGCAAAAAAATTACAGTGAAATCCTAACCTAAAAATTGTCTTAGTGGATCAGTTCGCGACAAGAGAAGCGCGAAGCAAGTATTAAAACCTGGATCAAATTTAGTGCCTTCTTCGTTCTACATAATGTCTACTGCCATAATGCATCAGTCTGCGCTGTACGACTTTGGTGATCTGTTCTTGAAGGTAACTTAACTTCTTACAGTTTTAATTTTTCTCCGATGACCGATCATCAACAAACTGATTACTGTAGCTGTGTCTGCTTATTTCCTATAGGTTTTGAACTTTATTTAAATGAAATATTGACGTATACAATGTCTACCTACGTGTAATGATGACCTATATAAAAGTTTACCCTTACCTTTCGATTTTAGTACCTACCTACAATGAATTGATTACAGAATTGTATTTAGCTGTTTTATCTTTGTCATAAATGAATCTGATAATCGCGTTGCGAACGTTTGAATGATATAAAAACAATAAGTAGGTAGGTAAGTAAAAATTTACTCATAAATTAATCCAACCATATCGCAAGCATAATAATAATTGATTACCTCGCTTCCAAAACGTTTGATATTGTTTAATTGAATACCACGTGGTGATAATTGTTTATATTTTTTTTCGATTCAAAACGTCGATAAACTTTGTCGTGTATTTTTTAGGTAGGTATATAGTTAGGTAGTGATTTATTGGAAAAGCTATCAAAATAAAAATTCCAAAAAACCAGGAAACGACATCAATTCACTAGTGAGAGGAAGGTATACAGAAAATACTACCTCAGCAATTAGTTACATTCTTACCTATTCGTTTTCCATTTCCACAGTTGCAGTATTACAATATTATTTCCTATAGATATTGTAATACTGTGATTTGGTCGTGTAGGCAGTAAGTAGGGTACCTACAACAATTAAAGAAAAGTCTGTAGTAAAAGACGTCTGCGCTGTAATTATTGTATGACTGTGTCATCTTTGTTATTATTTTAAGATTTTTTGTTATTTAGGCACCTACTTGTAATTATGCAGGAAATCAGAGACCTCAATATATTTTACAACCTGAGTAGGTAACTACCTAGGTATATTACATATTAGGCACGTCAATTATTGACGTATAGCATCAATACCAAATTGAAAATAAAAGTAATTTATCGTGTAACTGCTCGAACTTGTATTAAACAAAGTATCGACTGCTTAGTTTACCAATACATAAGTACCTAGTATTACATCATATTGCCTACGTAAGTTTATCCCTTCGGTAATGTATTTATTTCACTTCTTTAGTCCAATTATAGCTTGGTATTTAAGATATTCCAGCATAGAAGTAGGTAGGTTGTAGGCGTTTTTAACGCTAACGTAAAAAGGCTTGATAACACTTGAAATAATAATACATAGGTAAATGGAGCACAACAAAACTTTAAAAACATTACAGTATTTTGTCTAATAGGTATCCCCTAATATCATTTATTGGATAAGCTAGCTTGAATAGCATTACAATAAATATTTCTACAGAATACCTACTTACGTTCTATATTATTAATTACAAATTTCCCATCCGCAACGCTAAATCGAGCTTTACAAGGTAAAAGGCTTATTACACTACCCGATATGAAGGGCCCTGCATCTAGGGTGGGCGTGTACCCTAGTTAGTGTGGCGCTTATTACACTTCTCTGCGAATTGGGCCCTAACTCAGTTTATACGCGAATGTCTAGAGAGATAAACGTATTGTTGCATTTTACATTATGCCGCCGTCAGTATCGAAACTTCAAAAAGTTGCTGTAGCAGTGGCAACCGTTGACGCAATAACAAATATTAAAAAAAGAAGAGAAAGATCTGGGTGAAAGAGTATTTGCGGTTACGTGAAAAGCTTTCAAATATGCAAATACTAAGCGTGCTTGAACCGGGAGTTTTAATGAATTAATTAGAGTAGGTGCAGAACAATTTGATCACTTGTTGAGTTTTAAAACAATTAAATAAACAATTGATTCAAACAATTTATTTATTTGTTAACATGGCGGTGTGATCACAAACATTTGGAACTTCCCTTTTAAGTTATATAAACCTGTAGTAGGGAAGTTTGGTGACACCTTACATACAAAAGCAGCCACTCCACGCACTAGTCGCGCGGCAACTGAGCTCCCTAACCGCCCTAAACGTTATTACATTACCCAATCTGCAGGGCGCTTAGGGAGTTAGGCAGATCGGGCAGACCCGATCGCCCTAAATCGGGACACTAACTCCCTAAGTCTTATTACACCACTCTTAGTTAGGGTTAGGGTCCCTAAAAATTGGGTGGTCTAATAAGCCTTTAAGCTGATTTTACCCTAATACCTTTTACCGCTCAACTCGATGGTTCCTACTACCGTAATTACAGATTACGGAAAATCTGTGGAACCAGTAACTTGTTGCGTGATGTTGCCATAGTTGATACCTAGTTGCGGGACTTGTACACTCCGGTAGTTCCATTAAAAATCTGATCGGACCAGGCGAATAGCCAGTTTCCTCTAAAAGTAAAAGTAACTCGATACTACAGCCTCTTGAGAAATACTGGCGGTTTGTCGTATTTTCAGTAAATAATATACCTAATATAGGTATCTGTCAGTGGCATATAAAAACTTATAGGTGAACAACGAACCGAATTAATACTTTATTGTTAAAAATCAGTAATCTTTGGATTATAGTACTTAGGTACCTACAATAATTTTACATTTCGTGTAATCGCAAAGTGAATAGGTAGGTAATACCTTACTAATAAAACATGTTTACAAAAGATTTTAGATTAAATATTAAAAATATAGGCTGAACCTAAAATAGTTAAAACAATTATTATAAATTATAATTAGGTACCTAGGCGGGTACGTGTAACATTGTTAAAACTACCTCATTGTTCATAATAATATCTTAATGCTCTTAAACTACATTTTAATTTTTAAAGTTATCGTTTTCCCAGAAATGGGGATTTTTTGTAGGTTAAGTTACCTATTTCACGTAAAATAATGTCAGTGTTACCTCAAGGAATTCTGTTTAAATATTCTTATATTTGTGTTTCATATTATTTGGTAGTACATATATACATATACATACTATATAGGACATCTAATATTCTAATATATATTATAAAGGCGAAAGTTTGTAAGGATGTATGGAATATGGATGTTTGTTACTCTTTCACGTAAAAACTACTGAATCGACTACAATGAAATTTAGCACACATAATAAACATATAGAGGGTAACTTGGATTAACACATAGGATAGGTTTTATCCCGGAAATCCCACGGGAACGGGAACTATGCGGGTTTTCTTTTGAAAACGCGGGCGAAGCCGCGGGCGGAAATCTAGTAAATAATAATTAATAAGTAATCTGTATAAAAGTGTGAAGATAAATTGTATTATAATTATTTCTTCAAATATAAAGTTAGATCGAACTAATTTTATTTCAATGCCAATGCTATGTATTTGGTTGAACTGTCCGTATTTATGCAAAATGGAACCACTCGACAAATTTCGTTTTTTGCTTTTATTGAAGAATACTCATTCAAAAGTGGTCTAAATTCTTATACAAACAAGAACCACATGATTTTTACGTTGGAAACAAGGTATACTAAAAGCAGAAAGGAACCACCAGCAACAACGAATACTTACATATTAAGCAAAACCGAACCACAGCACCACGGGACTGCTTTGTTCAAACAAATAAACGATATTACTATCATGTCATTTTATACAAAACAGATCCACACCTACTTGGTACCATTATACATTACACATATTTCTATTAATAACAATTATTTTTAATACACAAAATGGAACCAGGTTTCTGTGGTATGGTTATGCGTAAAATAGATACATAATTTAATTGTAACTTTTTATTGCAAAATAAAACCACAAGCATTCGGTTCTATTATGCATAAATAAATATTGTAAAACATCCTGAAACCCATCATCGCTATATGGAACCAAATGCCTTGACTTGTTACAAGGCTTCTCATCTTTAAACAACGTATTTCAATACTTAAATAGCTCAAAGTGCAAAACTCCAATTTTTAAAGTAAAACGTCGAACATCTATCAATATAGGTGACATATTCAACGAAGTAGTTCGAATACGTGACGGTGTTATTTTCCTCCGCGAAGTAAGTTCTATTGTTTTTGTTAATTACCTTTAAAATTAAATGTGAAAATGTTTAGTAATAAATAAATAAGCAAGCAATTGGTAAGAAAAGCATTGGAGACGAAAACCGAAGATAATAATGAAGATACAACGGGTAAGTAGTTTTATTTAATGCATTTAAGTAGGTACTTATTGAATCTGAGATGCAGGTACGCTTTATCCACTTTTGATTCATTCCCGATTGTGGTGTGATTTTAAGAAGATAGTTCATTAAGTAAGTGCAAGAGGAATCCTCTGTGGATTTACGTATTTTAACGACAATGTTGTTGTTCACGAAGGCGAGTCGAATTAAGAGTCATTTTGTTACGATTCATCTGTCATTGTGAGATGAAACTACTAAACCCTGTTTTAAAAAATAACTGTCGATGATCTAGGTACCTATCTACTATTTTGGTAAAATGTGTTTAGATTCAGATTCAGTACAGTACATTCAGCCACATGATTCAGTGCATATAATTATTATTTGTTTGATTTTAAAACTCGCGCGGCCACTGTTTTGACCGGAACAAGGCCCTAGCCTGCGAAATTCAAAATTTTCACAAGTTTATTTAATTTTTTGCTAGGGTCACAAGTTTATTTAATTTTTAACCCTAAAAAACCCTAAAAATCATACGCAACAGTGCCACTGTTGCGTATGATTTTTAGGGTTCCGTACCCAAAGGGTAAAACGAGACCCTATTACTAAGACTCCGCTGTCCGTCTGTCTGTCCCTCTGTCTCATGAACCTTGATAGTAAGACAGTTGAAATTTTCATATGATGTATTTCTGATGCCGCTGTAACAACAAATACCAAAAAATAGAATAAAATAAATATTTAAGAAGCTCCCATACAATAAACCGTGTTTTTTTTTTGCCGTTTTTATAGATAATGGTACAGAACTCTTCGTTGCGCGAGTCCGACTCGCACTTAGCCAGTTTTTTGTACATGGCGCATGTACCTACATACAATATAGTCATAGACACGGCTTTATAAGAACTAATAATATTTTGCTGTCGCCATATACCTACGTATAAAAGCCACGCGGCTTTGTTTTGATTTAAAGCTTTTTTTTTACAGAAGATAACGAAGAACCTTATACGTCGGTGCCTCTGGAGAAGCTTTCTTCACCTTCTAGCGATATTCAGTCCATATTACATCTCATTCCACAAGATGCACAGTTTTTATAACGGTCTCATTAGTGATGATGCAATAGAAGACCACATAGATGGACTAGACACGGTGGATTTCAAAATGCAATTTGATGATAACATCGAAACGTCCTCTATAAGTATTATTTTATATATTTTTTTAATTAAAGCTTTATTGCGATATTATAAATACATAGTTTCATTTATATCATTAAATCCCTGGGTTGTGGTTCCTTTTTGTATAAGAGAAAACCTATCAATTGATAAATGTTAAAAGGAACCACATGCACATTTTCGTAATTATCTAGAAAGTTTAAGAGTATTCAGAGCAAATTTATACACACATACTTAAATAAGTAATTTATCAATGAATTTAAATAAAATTAATTTTAATTTTTCTTCATCTAAGAGAGCTGCAAAAGTTTTTGTAAATCCTTTGATATCTCAGAAGTGCGTATTTGCTGGGTGGTTCCTTTTTGCTTAAATACGGACAACTATATAGCATAACTTATGGAACCTGATGTTATTACTTGACAAATCCTTTTCAAATCTCAGCAGGGGTGAAGCACAGACGCGGCTAAGTGGTGTGACTGGTGTGGCTCATATTATGATTATTCAATTTTATAGATATGCACCTTATGCCCTGGACGTAAGAGTCATACTTGTTTATAGATAACTTTTTGTCTTCATTCGTGGCAGCAGAGTAAAACCAGTTCTATTAACTAAATCACATGGTTATAAATCGTTTTGTTCTTGTATACGCTACCTGCTCACGGTTTTTGTGGTTTCTTTATATTGCGTACAGCCACTTGTTGCTTAGGGTTGCCCTGTTTTATATTCAACGAAGCACATAACGGTGGGGTAGAGTGGAGACTAGATTAAAAATGTTTTACAGTGCATTCAAGTTAACGTTAAATGAAGGCCCAAAATGTATATTATGTATGTGATATACGTACCTTTAATGTTATAAATTATAACATCATTAAAAAACTATGTATTAGATACATAATATATTTTTTGGATAAAATGGGGTTGAATGTTATAAATTATAATCGATCTCCCAAAATAATAAAATAACGATTTGAGTAACTCCACAAACATGATCGATATCCGTAAAGCTAAAATTACCATGATAACATTCAGTTGCAGTTAAACATTTTCAGATAAATGACAGTGGGAATTTTTAAAGGTGCACCGTAATGCCTTTACAACTTTTTGTTATTAGAGTTTTGGCCGTTGAAAAGCATCCGAACCGTTGTGCTCATAAATACACCTACAACCGTCTACCTGATGCCTATTTACAATACACGCCATTATATTGAATTTTTTTACAACTTGCCAGACATGAGATAAAGAGTCTTTGTCTGTAGATATAGCTTTGTTCAGATTTCTACAAGGTTGTATCCCAAAGTTCGAGGGGAGTGTAAACAATTGGAAAGTAACTTGCAAAAACTTTTTTTATAACTCGAGTCGATGCAAGGTGACGCAAATAGTAAACAATTTTAGTTTTACATACCATCATTAATATGGAGGGTGGACATTTACAGAAATACAAATAAGTATCTAGTCTAATTAAGTCGAATGATGCGGGCATGAAATACTTATATTTCAATTTCTATTTAAACTTAGGTCAATTAATCGTTTTTTAATTAGTCGCATACCAAAATCTTAAGTTATTATTATTACCTATTGTTAGTTGGTCAGTAAGCCGTGTAATCACGTGGGGTATCGAAGCGTGTTATCGCGTAGAGCCGCACTAATGTTGAATATTGCACTATACGTTATTATTACAATAATATTCGCAAAACTATCGGAATATTAATGTTTTCAATTCTGCGCTGCGTTTGCGTCGATGTAGGTTAGGGTTATTTAAAATAATGGGTTATTGTAATATTGTAGACGAGATGTAACATAAAGCTTTTATCAGGTTTGCCGTAGACAGAATTTCAGATGTATTTAATTATATATATATATACATTTTTAGAGAGTACAAATATTTTATTTTTAAAAATGTGTCATTTCAGACGTATGCTAAATTCTTAAAACATTTTATTAATAAATGCGAAAAAAGATTGTGTATGTTTGATATTTTATTTAATGTTATCAGTAATGCTTCAATGATTTATTACATGTAATATTCATCTCACATAAAGATGTTTATGTAAAACGACGCGATCATTTTTACACGTGTGCTGATAAAAAGTAAAAACCAATATGTCTGCTTCATTCATTGCCAAATTTTGCTGTGTATGACGACATTGATATTCAGTAATCAGTATTGTCGAAATAAAACGAGCTAAATTAAATTTATATAACCGATATTTACATTTAATAAAAGAATTTATATAATGATTCCTACACATTTACATGGTTTCCGTTCACATTTATATATTCATAAGTTATGGTTGAAAATTTTCTCATGTAAATATGAATGCGTACAAAAGTTGGTAGTCTTCATGCAAGTAAACACAAACTTTCCACGGTTTTCGCAATCAAGTTGTGAGGTTTCTCAAACGGCCGGTTCTGGCCTCAGTCACCTCCGTTTCCCAACAGCTAGACATTGCAGAAACCTTCGAGTGCAGCTCGAACAATAAGTGTCGATCGTGGGAGCAGTGGTGTCAGTTTGCATTGCTCGTGTACAATAAGTAATATCGAATTATTTCCTCGCATGCTGTGTTAGCGAAATGATATTCCGCGTGGGACGTCAAGGCGCCATTTTGCTACGCTGATCCAAGCAAAACGAAAAGTCAACATTGCCTATCTTTGTTTCAAGGCTTTAACAACAATACATTCATCAATATTCTCTCTTATGAGTATTTTACGTTCATATTAAGTAGTCGAGAATCGAGATCCATCGAGTTGTTCCGTTCACCTCTTTACGTATATTACGAAATGGGCCTACCGTAGTAGCAACTTCTAGTCTAATGCAACCGGTCGATGCCGTCCGATTAACGCCTCGCTGCCCAAGCTATAAATTCACTGCATGTAATTAGAATACTTCTCCTTGTAATGAATAAAAAATAACTAATTAAAAAAAATAATATTGCATGCAAATTGTGAGGATAGCTTGAACTGGTTAGCTTAAAACGTCCATTTTAGAATTCCTACATTAGCTTTGTCTCTTTACGCGTCTTTGCCGGCTTTACGCGTTTGTCTCCGGTCATAAGGGAACCTTTTGTTCCTGGCCTCGCTAAAAGGATACCACTCGACATTTCACTTATAGTCAACACAAGTCAAGGTATTGCGTTTTCTAACACAAATTTTGTTTAGATTTTTAATATGCGGCTTGCCTTGAACGGGCATCGTTCACACTGAAGAATCCATTACGCATCGGTTTCGACAAACCGTTGGGGGACACTTAATTTAAGACAAATGTGGTATGGCCCTGATGCATAGGTTACAGATATTGCCGCAATATTGACACCCACGTGTTATTTTAAGATTCATATAGGTACCTATACCTACTTACTCAATTTTTTTTAATATAAACGTAAAAATATTGAAAAAAATAATAATAATGCAAGTGAATGTTATCGAAGTAGTTATAATACGTTGCTAATTGCTTTAGCATCAAATGCGAAGGTTCATTGCCGTGAAGGCGGTGACGAGTATCGCCTACGTTCGCGTTCTATGCTAGGATGACACATTCTTATTGAAATAATAATATGTACGTACGTGTGTGTTTTATACTTTTTGTTTGGTTTCCTATTTTTCCAAAACCTTACCTCCAATGTTTCGCTGTTCTAAGACTCCTGCTTTGCTTTCAATGGAAACTCATTCCTGATAAGCAGTCACGTGTCGCAAACTATTATCGCAAATCGTTAACATGTTTTGTTATTAAACGTGAATTTGAAATGTTCGCATTTTAAGTCCCACGTTATACCTACTGCAAAAATTTTTGAATACGCAACAAATAATGATAAACGCTTAAATATAAAAAAAAATGTCTCTATCAGTAAAAAAATCATGACTCCGTTATCAGTATGGTTAATTCGATTTATAATAATTGCGGTTCCACATTTTTAAGTACCTACCTACATAATGCATATCATTCATAAAGCAATATTTTATCCACAATTTTATCGTATTACCTATATTGTTAACGTGACTTTAAATTAGAGAGTTCAAACAAGTTAATAGTTAGCGTAAGTACTTATACATATTGATAATGCATATCTGAGGTCTTATGTTGGAGTGCAGTGCATAAACAAAGGGTGATGTACTATCTTATCTCGACGACTGATAACGTCTGGAACATTATTAGTGTTGCTACAGAAAACAATGTGGCCTGTATACTCACTGTCGTTCAAACCTTTGTTTAAATACCTTTGTCAAGCTTATCCTTGTCTTTATAATTTCAAAAAATCATAACAACAACCGAAGGGATATATTCTGTCAGGAATTTGTATCCTTTATACAGGTAGAATAGAAATAAATCTGTATATTGGCATTATTTCAAAATCAGTTCCGATATCCGTTTCACCTGAAGCGTGTATAGAAATACACGTAATACTTAAGCCTGCTCAACGTCCATGTCGAGGGTTTGACTGCAGTTTTGGCACACATTCGCCACAACTGTTGCGTCACAGCTGCTCGGAATCGAGCACAGGCCACGGCGTGTAACACTTTTACCATAACTGCGGCATCGACCGACCGCTTTGCTCTCGCCTACCCACTTTTGCTAGTCGTTTTTACATAATTGCTCGTAAAGAACGTATCAGCGTGCTGTTACGCAACAGCAAAACATCATTTGATATTCTGGTCGTGCTTAAGAGGGTCACTGTTTCGTGACTGGTCTAGTTTAAGTATATGCACATATGAGGTAAGGCAGATTAAATCTTAGTACCCGACGATTGGGTAGGTGCTTTATACACATAATGTTTTCGAGAATGGTTGTTTTATATTCTTAACCTTGATGAATATTTTTCGCTTATCGCTAATTATGTTAACCATTTTATATATGGTCATGTGTGTTTAAAAGACTTTGTTAGATGGGAAGAGAAGGGGTTATAAGTATGATAGCCTCGAATCGTTCATTCAGCAAAGCATGCTTAGGAGCTGCGACCGCGCGTCTCTTGGTTGTGTACGGCACGTCGTGTTGGTTTTGAGATGCATTACAATAACAGCATAAGCGTAAGCCGAGCATAGCGACATTCTCTCGGCCGAAACGGTCTTAACTTTCCTTTCTGGTTTCGTAATGACATGGCCGAACGGAGAGGAGCTGACGCCTTCCAGCGCAGTCATTGTTTCACAAATCACAATCTTAACTCAACCGATTTTAATACACCATTCAGTTAAGCGGTATCGAAGGCACCGTATCTCATTTCACGGTGTCAAAAACTATTTAATTCAAAAATAGTTTTTATTTTCTCCAGCTATGGGACAGCTATTAACAATACTGAACCTTTTTTTAACATGAATCATTTCTACTAACAGTTAATGAAATTAATCCTAAAATTGGAATTATTACTGAATTTGGCTAGGCAGCCCATACGTAAAGTCCGTAACCAACAACCATAAACGAGATGAGTGCAATAGTTGCAGCGTCACATTGCGCATGTTTCGCACGATTGCAGTTTGCATAAGACCATTGCACAAACGTTGCTATTACAGTGATTATAATTCGCGCGTGCTGCGATATCTTATGTGCTCACGGTGCAGGAAGAGAACTTTATTCTCTTTCACTTTTAGTATTGTTTCATTGTACCCGCTTCGCCTTCCTATATAATTTCCCTTCCTAATCCCTACTATTTCATATTATTGCGTCTCTTTATTACACCAGAGTACACCTTGAGTAATGACTAGGCTTCTAACCATTACAACATTTTATTATTGCGTAAATAGCACGTAACTTTTAACATGGGTATAGCCTATATCCTTTTTGCCTACTATATTATAACGTTATTATTTTTGGAAGATTTGGAGGTGTGAAATTTATTAATTACACGATAAATATTTAGCTTAAAATGAAAAATTTAATGACTTCATAATATATTACTTATCAAATTCACATTCACTTAACGACAAGTAACACTATTAAATGTATGTTCTTATTCCGTTTTATGTAAATAGGGTGTCACCCCAATTCAAAAAGCACTGCGCAATTGGGCACCTGTAAAACGAACCAACGACCTCGCGAGCCAGCATGTGTCATCCGACCCGACACATTGTATTTTAAACTAATGTAAAATTATAATTTATGGATCCGTGTTTCATTAACTTAGTCATTGCTATGTTAATTCTATTACAAAATGTTATAAATTCCACCCTTCCAATTCTTATCTTGAATTAATTTTGTGGCCAACTTTTATTGAAGCTTCATTTAGTTATAAGTAGTCTACAATCTACACATAAATAGTGTTTACGCATACGACACAATATTACAATGATAAAACAAAGTTTATCAGCTTATATTGCTTACAATTTGAAGACGCGTTTTATCTAATTGTTTGTCAGTATTATAATTATTTATTTAAGCTACAATAATCACTTTATTAACACTACGTAGTTGTATTGTGAATACAAATATAAATTACAAGTCGCATTAAAATAGTATAATTTTGTAGTTATTGTTTGTATTCACCTAATGTGTGTAAATAAATGGTAATTAATGAAACGCAATTGCATTGCGTTTATCGCTTGTTTATTACAATGGACACTTAAATATACATAGCACTTATCACTGTGACTAGCGTCACGTTCACTAATGACTTATTGGTTTAAACGTAGCATTACAAATCGTATTATTTTAATTTCCAATTAGCTAAAATTATTACATAAATGTAGAACGGACTAAAGACTTCTGAATAGCTTGTTCGTTCGAGACCGAACTAGTATTTTTCCAAACATTTCAATTTTTATATTTTCTATGGGTACTTATATAGCCTATGTCCTTTCTCGGATATCAAAATATCTCCATACCAAATTTCATGCAAATTGGTTCAGTAGTTTAGGCGTGATTGAGTAACAGACAGACAGACAGAGTTACTTTCGCATTTATAATATTACTAGCGACCCGCCCCGGCTTCGCACGGGTGCAATGCTGATACTAAATACACTACAGAAAAACTGTGAACGTTGTATATAAAAATTAAAAACATAGCGTCCCGCTCCGGCTTCGCACGGGTATAAAATAGATAGCCGGCCGGCCGGCCTGTAGCGCTGCAGCAAACGCTACGTACGTCCCGCAGTTTTTAAATCTGTAATATCTTCGAAAATATTCACTTAAATCATACGGTGTAAAGGGCCATATAGATCTATATTAAATGAACAATGTATTCAAGGTATTTAATTGGTTAAGGATTAATGCTGTATTGGTTAAAATCGCATCGAAAATTAGCCATTATTTGTCGTAAAAAGTAAATGACAAAAAAAAGTTATTGTGGGTTATCCATAAGAGATAGACATATACCATCGCGGACTTTTCTGTAGACCTTTTCAATGTGTATAAAACTTAGTACATTATTTTGATAAAACTCGTAGGGTTCAGCCTGCGTTTGCAATTTAAGCGGGAAAAATGTAATTTTTTACGACATCACATTAGAAACCTCAAAAATACTTATCCACTATTTAATGGATGTTATTATACATATAAACCTTCCTCTTGAATCACTCTATCTATTAAAAAAAACCGCATCAAAATCCGTTGCGTAGTTTCAAAGATTTAAGCGTACAAAGGGACATAGGGACAGGGAAAGCGACTTTGTTTTATACTATGTAGTGATGATTAAAAGTTTCTTTAGCTTATTAATCTTATTATAAATAAGCAATTAAATTCCACAATATTGCCAAATAAGGAATTAGGAAACCAATGAAGAGTGAATAACAAGTGAAATAAGTGTTACGCTACAGGTGTTGTTTCGATCTGTGAGCACGTACTCGTTTCAGTGATAGTAATTCTGATCTCCGTTTATAGATAGTGTGTCAATAATGAAAGTGGCGCATTGCTCGACGGTAGGTCAGTGCCGTGGTTGTTGCATAATCTATGTCACAGTGAACATCATCGTGCCAATTTTGGTGTAGCCGATTGATCGACACTTAGATTTCCTATTTCGTCGCTTACGATTCAGCCTCGTCATCATAACAAAGACTAGTAGGGACGACTTATCTTCCTTGAGTTCTGAAATGTCATTATTGATTAAGGAAACTCGCATTATCTTAAGTGCCTACGTGGATATAAATACTATGGTTATAATTTATATTTTATATATATCTAGAACTGCATATTACCGGTTTTATAACATGGTGCATGTTGAGCGTGCAAAAGTGCAAAGCTCAAAGGTCAGGTTTCTCTCAGGTGACGGAAGTGCTAGGATGTCGTCATATTGGGTATTGAGCGTCTTGGTCGTTTATCAGTGTCAATGAACTCCTACGCTACCATATAACGATAAAAAAAGAGTTGTTTCATTGTTATATTTCAAGTAGGTAGGTAAAGAAAATGATATACTTATTATTGTCATTAAAGGCGTTGAACTTCCCAAGGTCCCCAGATATTTCCGCCTTTGCAATCCACAGACACTTCCCCGAGCTAAATTCGTATTGAAATGTTTAATGACTGCTTTGTTCTCGCTTTATTTATTGTGATAATGAAGTCCTTATACTTGTTGCTTTGTATTGGAGTTATGTAAATTTTTCCGTTAACGAATATAGGTCGCATGTAATTTAAATTTCGGTCACTTATTAACTGTGTTATTATATTGTGTAATGTTATATTAGAACGTAAGTGCAGTACATAATCTTGTATTACACTCCGTTATTATTACCGAGGTTATCTAAGTAACAACGCAACTAGATACACGTAATGTGGATGTAATCTAACATTAATAAATTAGTACCAGAGTTGAATGACTATTCACTATTAATCTATCAATCAATGTAACAGTTGTTATTTAATACGTTAGTATTTCTATACAAGTGCTTTGAATACGTCTGATCATGTAATTGACATGTTAATAATTATAGTATTCCGATATAAATTTGCTTTAAATTACACTTTTGTCCGACAAAAAAACTCAGTAACTTGAGCACAAAAACTTTACATATTTAATTAATATTTACTCTTAGACGTAGCATGAAATAAAATTGCTCGTTTCACGTAAAGGATCACACGAGTGTACATAAAATACCTGTTCATAGATTGTGTATAGATCAGTGATAGCACGGTATTATCAAATCGCGGCTCGCATGCATCGTGCACTGATGCGCACGAGTGGATTCGTACCTACGTACCCAAGGGCCCATGAAATGCAGCAAAGCATGCACGTGAATTATTAAAGTGAGCTCTTGTGCTCATTACAACCGTTATTATTCTAGCAGAAGAACTTTAATTATTCAATTGTAGGGAAAGGCCAAGGTGAAGATTAAGTTTATGTTACTCGTTAATTTTTATAGGCCCACATTCGGGAGAATTGGGTGGAGGGTTTCGTTTTCTGTTATGGCTTACCGCTTAATACTAATGATTAATATTCCTTCTTATTTAATTAAATATGGAAATAGGTTATTCTTTGGCGTTTATATTATACTTTTTTTGTAAATTCTTAGCTAGTTTATCAATTCTACGAATATGTTCATTAAACAGACGGTTTTTATTCGCTATGAATTAAAACAAACATGAGAGTCTTGTACTGAAGCGTTTCCCAACATTAATTATTTATTTGTTAACGAGAAATGAGTTGCAGATAAATAATGTAGAAATATATTATGTACCTATATAGTGACAACTCAATACACAATTAGAAAATATAATAGGTACTTGTTTCCAGTGAAGTATTTCATAACGACGATATTATGTACCCTAACACATAACTTTTGGGTGAGGAGTCATCACCGTAACAAGTGGGGTGATCTATGACATGATAGTCAGACATGCATCAGTGCTTCATCGTGGAAAATTTTAACGTACTTTTCCTTTCGCGTTTTTATTTCATACAATTAAATTCGCATAAGACGTGAGGCTAATGAGCTTTTTGTTTTCGTTACAGGAAATCTTACACATATTCTGAAGTAGATAACCACTCAATGTTTCCAATAAACAAGGGTCACATAAAAATAATCGGAACGTGACGCAAGTTGATAACTTATCCGAAACTAGTACAGTCAGTTCAAAAGTTATCGGATTGACCCCCGCCTGATATTGTTTCCTCGACAGTTTACCGCAGTTTGTTCAACCTGCTTTGTGTTTTCACTGCTTTATTTACAATGGCCGATGCACTAAAAATAATCGCGCAGGAGTCACGTCCGGTTCTCAAACACATCTTTCTATGAATTGCTAAGCGAAGTGGTACACACATGTTGCTAATTCACACATGCATTATACATAATTGCGGCAGCTTATTTGATATTAAATTAAACTAGCGAGCTTGTTTGAAAGTATTACGCATATTTTATTCGACTCAAAGCGAGTAACGATGCACAACACTGACCCGCATGCATGCGTCGTTAAACGAAAGTGAAACTGGTCGTAATCGTGGTTGAACTTCTCTATTTTTGACAGATCCGTGGGCTTGGAACATCTGAACAAAAGGTTATTTACGGTTTTTACACGCCTCTCTTGAACATGCATTATTTAATAATTCACGACTGAGTTTGGTGTGTTTCATTACTGTCAAAACATTTTACAAAACTAGCACAATACAACACCTACGTCCTCGTCGCCTCGACTAAATTGCCATATTATATAATTTGATTTACACACAAAGTTATGCCGTGATATGTAGATATACTTTGCACTATTTGTGATTTAAAGAACTTCATTAGAATATAGTTGATATACCAATGTAGACTGCAATAATTATTATAGAAAAACCTAGTGCATTTCAAGTATAGTTAAAATGTAAACATCAATATGTAATAATCCTATAAATTTAAACCATAATTATTGCAATCGTCGCCATAACTGACGCATCCGCCAAGATAAAGACAACCATATTTAATTTACAACGTGTGTGATAAAGAAAAACATCGCACGATCAAAGGTCAATTACGTATTCGCGCTGTTTTAATTGAATTGTTAGAGATGATCATAATATTGAGGAAGTAAATCTAATGATTCCTCACCAAATCTCTCCTTAGTTTGACTTTTTTTTGCTCTATTGTTTGTCAAAATAAATCTATAGGTAAGGTTATCTCGATTCTTTGAACATTAAATTTTGGGCAGATTTTCGGATTTAAAATTTTTAGGTCTATAAAACCTAAGTACCTACCCATTTGAAATGTCATGTCAAGTGTAATAATTTGCGCTAATTCGCAGTGGGAAAAGTTGAGCGCGTTTTGTAAGCGGATGTGGCACATCTGTTGCCTTGGAGACATAATAATAAGTAATTAGCGAGAAGAATGCCCACGACCCGGGTATGTTCGCATAATGTGTCCCACACAATGTATCCTTAGGGCTGGCATGAATTTTAAATTCGCTGCAAATAATTTGTAGGATATCATCGTTTGTTTGATTTAATATTGTGTTTAATAGAATTAGTACTGTATTTTTGTCTTTTGATATGATTTTCATGAGAAAAATATATAAAAATATATAAGGGTAGGTATTTCAAATTTGATAGATTTGTTTATTTGGTTTAATAAATATTAATACTTAATAAAAAGTCTAATTTCTTAATTAATTCCACAAGCGCGTTCACATCCCTCCATTTCCGTGCACCCCCAACAATGGACGAATAGTGCCCGTAATTGAACAATTGAAGACGCTACTTGACTTAGGTACTGTTACAATATCTTACTCACGACTCACAGGATGTTACCCATATTGTACAGCCTATTTTAAACATTTTATTGCACTTCCTAATTTTAAAATTTAAGTTTATACTTTGTAATTGTTAATTTTTTACCAATGCGATTTGTTATCAATATCAACTGATTGATCTAGACGAGCGATGAAAGGATTGTTAACACAATATTCTTAACGTTATGAACATTATCTTGATTACCAATCTAATTACTTCTATAAATGTGATTTTGATATCTACGTTTGCTTTATAATATTATGTATACAAACAACAGTTTACTCTTCAAACTATTTGAAGAAATGAAATTATGGTATTTTGTGTAATTTGCTGTTATAATACTGATTCAATTCTAGCTATTTAATATTTATGAAATATGAACTACTTATTGCTGTTTAAGTATACAAACTTTTATTTTGATAAATATTTCCTAAATAGATCGCAATATGTAAATAGTTCTAAGGATATCTTATTTTATTTTACATTAAATAATAAATTAATACATATTATGACGAATTAATGTTTTGATTACAAAATTATACAAATAATAATAATAAAGTGTTTAATGAATTATCCTTATATCCGCTAGAGCCAAAATGATATTTTCATATCAAATAACTTCGTTAATATCGCCTTATTAGCATGTTTAATGGGTGGCAAGATAATCATAAGAATAGTAATTATTAAAAGCATAAAATATATATGCATATAAAATAGGTGAAGCGTTTGTTGATGGGCCCATTCGCCTCGCGCGAAGGTCAAGCCATTCGCTCGCACAATACGGCCGCGGCCGCGGCGTCTTTGCTTGACGACCGAACATCTCATCCACGATAAATAAATAAATTATATTTAATTATTATATAATTGGAACGACGCACGCCAACAGACTCCACTAGGTTCGATAGTTAGCTAATAGATAATAATTTTATTATTGAATTTATATTGACATACTATCTTAAATTATAGATTGAGCTTGGGACTGGGAGCTTATGTATATTCATTATTCGTCTCATTTATAAATCACACGGACTTATAAATTTCGTAATTCATAACGAAATAAACAACCATTATTCAAGCTTTGCGAATAAAGGAAATTCTGTCGATTTTTTAAAAAAAAGATTACATATAACAATTTATGTATTACATAATTGTTATATCAGATCCTTATTAGGTACTACAATAGATTTGTACTGAGTTAAATATAATATATAATACATTGGAATTTTAGTAAAATTTTAATAGACGTTAGCATATTTCATGCCATTTATATGCTGTGAAGTGTGTGGTTGCATATAGGTTCAATTCAGGTTTTCGGCTACCAAATTGTTATTATGAATGCAAATGCTTAATTGAAACGAAAACAATTTGAAGGCGCGTGGGCACGTCCGCGTCGGCTGCGTGGTCAATGTTGCTAATCCAGTATTTCAGTAAAGTTGTGAAAACGCCGGGTTGCACAACGCGAGCGTGTTACCTCTTGATGCAACACTTGCAACGATATCCCCGCTACGGGACAACCTTCGATTTCCCTCATTATGACACACTCGCGTTTGCTCGTCAAAACCAATCTCATGACGACCTATGAGAGTATCTTTATTTAACACATTTCAAGTAAAGATGCTGCCCGTGCTAAGCTACATTGAATTACACAAGAGACCTACATTTCGAAATCACAGCGCTGAGAATACTAATGCTTTGCTTTAGAGCCCTGGCCTATACGAAATGTATTTAAATAACAATTAAATATTCATTACGGTTGATTGACGTTAGTGATGGGAACAAACATTTAATTGTATATTAACTGATTCTTAATCCTATGACCACATAATCGAATTGAGTTGACTCAAAAATCTAGAAAGGGAAATGTCATTTAATAATTTATTTATTGACTCAGTAATAGGAAGTGCTTTATATAATAATGTATTTTGCTATATACACTTAAGGTATAATTATGTAGTTAATAAACGCCAACGTTACAAAACCAAATAATAACAGGCAGTTATAAGACTTGTGTTCCGTGATCATAGGCCGAAACCAAGGCTCTCGAAGACAATGCGCCAGCACAGGGACACCGCGGAATCCACATCAGTGAACGTAAATTGTGATTATGTCAGCTGTTCCATAGAGTGTTTCGTAACGACTATCTGAGCATTGTTTTGCACGCACGTGGGATCTTATGTGGTACAGGGAGAAAGTGGCACAGCCGCCGGCAAGGCCGTCTTGTCGCTCTCCGACCTTCGAAGTTAAGTTTCCGGGATGTACGCAACTAAATTATTCTTAAATGCAAACAGCATTGCGATTGCTTTAATGTCATTAGCGTAAGTGTTAGGTAAATGCATGTTAGCTAATGAGAGTTATTTTTTAAAACATTACGAAAAGATTACATTGAACGATAATTTCTGTACATTAACATTATTTTACATTACATGCTTCTAGCGACTATTTGAAATTTTGTGCGTATTGAAGGTTTAGTGCAGTGCATACTTGGACAGGCATCAGTGAATGCTTGTCTATTTTAATCCAGTGTAGCTGCTGCGTTTTGAATAACACATTATCTGCGAGTGCTTACCTATGATGCGACTCGCGTGACAATATATTGTGATTGCAACATCGTGCGCAAGAGTTGCAGTCGCGTGCATCACGCCCGCAACTGTAGCGTAGATCCGCAAATATAATGTCTCCATAACGTCGCATTATCACGACAAAGTAACAAGCACAAATTATATGCTCAAAACTAGGTTTTACATATTCACTAAAATAATAATTGTAGAATGCATGTTGCCTACATAACATTAAGATTTACATTAAATAAAACTAAAACTAGAAATGAAGTTAATTCTTTAACATAATTATCTTGAATTCATATATTTAAGTGCACAAATAAAACTGAACATTTTTGAGGTTGTTGGAAATATTTTAATTTTTAACTATATAGTTCTCAATTGTTTTAATCTTCATTTATGTAGATGAGTTAAAAAAGAAACATCTGACATGTACAAAAAATATTAGATAACATTCCTTGGTTTCAACAGGTAAATTATAATGTACGATAGTCCGTAGCATGGCATATTTGATTGGTTTCATAGAATCGCCACGTGGTTTTCAATTCACAATGTCATATTGATCACTGCACAGCGGGACTGTGTTGAAATATTATACGACATTGCTTTAGATATATGATATTCGAGTCTGGTCTATAAACACATTATAATACTTTGATATTTTTATATTAATGAAACGACATCAAAACTAAGGCTATAATTTGAAAATCCGATTTTTGCTCACTCATTTAATTAGTGATTATCACATCCTACTTTCAATTGAACCGTGTTTTATATGAGACATTTTACCACACACAATGTACTTCTTTATTAGATTCAGACATAATATATTCTTGCCTAATATTTTTAATTAAATGTTTCTGTTGCTCTCGGCCTTGACGTCGGCGCTCGTTTATATAATTACATATTATACAGATACTGCATTTACGATTTATCTATTGTAATAATTTACAGCAAAATGGACTATGTATTTATTATTTATGCCTTTTATTACAACCTTGCGTATTTAACTATGTATATAAAATAATTATTGAAATATTCTTACTTACACCTATCACCTAAGCTTGAAAACAGTAAGACGGTGTGAGTCATTGAAGTGAGGTTACAGAATAATATCATATTTATTTAAAACGGAAATGGTAATTGAAAATGCTGACAGAAACTTATGAAAGTCATTGTCATGAAAACTGAACAGTTTATACGTACATGCACTTTATGATAGTAAATTAACTACAAGATAATCCAATAATGTTGATCAACTAGACAACGTAAGTCGATGTTAACACGATCATTAAAGTTTGTGGCTATTTTATGGCAGTTATCAGCCGTTAATTGCATACATCCTAACGTCTGGTGTACTTAAAGTTTTAAGTATTTAAACGGTTGATGATACGGACGAACATTGAATTTATTTTGGATCGATTAGATTTAGCCCTTTAACATAGGTATTTTTAACCGTCTTCAAAAAAAGGGGGAGGTTATCAATTCGGCCGGTATGTTTTTTTTTGTGTCTTTCAAACGCAAATTATGTATATGTATTTCCTTAAAATTAGTATTTCTTTTCAATTATTCGAATATACAGTTAATTTTAAAGCAAAATTGTAATAACTTGGCTGATCAGTAATTTTCCATGCGCGTCTGGAGGTATCTATTATTATTTGTTAGCAATGTAAACAGCAACGATACGCTCGCTGAATTAATGTCCCCAATTCAATTGAAGTGTTTCATTAGCACAAGTGGCTGCGATTGCTTCGTTGATCGTGCGCAAAACTGAACCCGACTTCCAACTGTCACTTACACATAACAAGAACTGCTTGAAGATATTTTTTTTTTCCTTTACAATTTTATACGATATTAAATCGCCGATTCCTACTCGTCACGGATACATTACCTTATCACCGTACCATTAAATGAAAAACCGTTAAAAATTCGTTTATTTCAATGTAGAACCATCGCGAAATTGTACATGTATTGAAATATTTAATTTATACATAACTTTTATTTGTAAACTTATTTAGTTGGCAGTAATAACGAATATAATTAAAATAAACATCTTGTAAGTTACGAGCCGTAAACACTTGGTTTTACCGTGTGTTAGCGGACATTTAATAACCGGTATTGAGAAAACCTTTCGGGTTATTTTCATTTATTTTATGATTATCTTTAAAATCGTTATAAACATTCGAAAACTACTCACGTATTCATTAAACAAGCATAATGAATAACTACTATAGTTCGGGTCATGTAAAAAGAACGCTGACGGTTAAGCTGCGTATTGGCGATTTATTGGTCTATTTGGTGTTATGAGGTGGTATAAGAATAACAAATATGTAGTTGCGAAGCCACGACTCGAGAGCCTACTTCAACAATAAAATAAGCAGCAAATAACTTTCGTGCTAAACTCGATACATGCCAAAACACACCCCATAACTTTCATCCAGCGTTCTTTTTACATGATTCGCGTTATACCTTTACCTGCCAATGTTGTTAAATTTGAAAGAGCCCTTGTATATTGCATACTATTGAATATAGAAGATATGATATAATTTCTTGGAAGTAATTACATTGTGTGTCAAAGTGAGATTGAAGACATCGTCGTCTGATTTAATTAGGGTACAGCCGGTTGCGTTGGATGACTTGTTTGTTGGTACTCGGGTACCGGGGTCAATTCTGATGAAGTGACGTAACGTTCACAAGTGAATGTTCCCTGGACCTGAGTGCTGCCTGTCAACTGTCTCGCGAGTATCCACAAATCTTAATATAGGAAGATGTTACTCCTAGACCATCTATAAATTCTTTAAAACTTTAACGTAAAATAAATAATTAGGTATAATTTCGTTAAACCAGTTTTGCCATATTTATTAACGTAATGATAAAACAAATCGTTCACTTAGCCAACGGAATGCGGGATCAGTAGGTAATTTCGTACAATTTGATTTTAATGACATTAAAGAAAATAACACGATATTCTTTAGTTAATATGTATTTTCACAAATAATCTAAAGATGTTTTATGATAACAGGTGTTAGATTGTGAACAAAATATTTAGTCAAATTGAAACCCTTTGTTGTTGTTATAATTAATAAAATTGAAGTGAATATTTATCAATAAAGTTCCTTTAAAATTATTTCATTATAAGTGTTACCTAGTGTCAAAGTAGGTCCCAGAGCAATTTCTTAAATAATTATCATGGCTTGTTGAATTTCTATACGAATATATTATGTATACCGTAAGACTATGACATATAATTTCAATCTTCAGCTGTTGCTTTTATGTGTAAATTAAATATGATCTAATTTGTTGAGTACAAAATAACTAATTATCTTAGTTTTCCGGGCGCTAGCTGGCGTAGAGTACGGTTTTACTTTCTTATAGGAAGCTATCGCTTTCATCCGAGACCGGTTCGCTGCCTACTAGATGCTTATTAATTTTATTCAACCTACAGGATACGTTTAAATTAAAAGTTTAAATGCTTGGGATGATTTACTAATGGGGTCAGCACATTTTTGGAGGACTTCTATTGTCTTGCTTATTTAGCATTTATCGAGAAGTATATTATTATACCTACTTATATTTATTTATGATCAATTTACACATTGTATGCGTGTAATAACCTCCAATACATGATACATACTATAAAAATGCAATGCCTTTAATTAAAACATTTTTTTTATTTCAGGTGAGACCCGATTACATGGTCGATGATGGAGTAACGAACTCTGTAAGTTGAACTGTTAACTCAATCATTTTCGTAAAAATGATGACCTAAACTTTTCGAGCATGCTTGCTCTTAAATTTTTAATGTTTTGAAGAAATCCGTTATATCGTGTCGCTTCGCAGTCATCGCATCGTTTACGAATTTTAATAGTACCTAATTAGATATAAAATAATTTCACACTATACATATTACAAGATATTAAATCTAATCATATTTGCTAGGAGTCTAGTATAAAAATAGCCAAAAGCTATCTAGTAACCTTGTAACTAACATTGACCTTGCAATGTCGATGCACTTGCAACTAAACAGTGTCTATTTGCTGGCGGTCGAGGTTTTTATTGAAATTATTACTCGTCAAGTATTTAACCAACATAAAGGAGAATGGGCAAATTGGGCCTGAAACTTGGGCTAAGACCAATACACACGAAATATTGTTTTTGTGAAAGATCATTACACATACCTTACGAAAAAAATAAAATAAAAAATAAATCAACCGGGTTCTTGTACAGTCAAGGCAAAAAGTTTTATTTATTTGGCTATTATTTTGCGCACAATAACGGTGTTTTTAATTAGAGTGAAGTAAATATAAATCTAAATGTCACTGGAGTGACTGAGTTTAACCACAAAAAACGTCTAACTACGTTGAATTATAATAAACACGGTATAGGTAGTACCTGCTACAAAACATAATATTAGTGTATTTCGGTTATTAGAAGGCTTAAGATTAGTACGTATTTGTAAGTGAAAGTGAATTGGAGTAACATAAACATTAAACATATTGTCATTGTCTTATAAAAGTTATTTATTGCAAAAAATATTATACACAAAGAAATAAAACTTGATGTGACTGTACAAAAACCCGGTTGATTATTTTTTTATATATATTTTTCCCGTTATGTATGTGTTATGATCTATTATAAAAACAATATCTCATGTGTATTGGTCCAACTCAAGGGTTCAGGCCCAACTTCCATAGTAAAATGCCCATTCTCCTTTGTTTCAAGATATAATTGTGTACGTACTCGTCCTCAGCCATTTCGCTATCTCTCACTGTTGACATTCAACTCGGCTTAAAAACAATTAGACTATGTTCATTACGCTTTAAAAGGGTTTTGATAACTTTCTTAAATGGGCAGTGAAAATTTGCTTGTACTTGACCGTCAACACAATAGGAGCTAACAACATGTTGGGCATAGAAAATGTTTTTCCATTGTTCACTGTTATTTTTGTATTAGTCATATTCTACAAATCGCGGGGAAAGTTTTGCCCGATGTGACGCAACAATAAAAATTGCGCGGACAAAGGAATTGCTGCAACGAGATATGATTGACGTAAGGTCCCTAATGATCGACACTAATGACTTGTTCTATTCAAACATTTTTAACATACATATTTCGACTCGTGTTAAACATTATCATAACTATAACCATAGTTGACTGTTAACATAGTTGTCGTGAGCGACGTTGTTTACTCGTCCTGTTCTGCAAATCGACATCGAGGCAGCTTTCTGTTGTTGCATCTATAAATAAGGAGGTGCTAAAAGCGGCCCGACCAGGGGACTACTTCCTCTGCTTTGAACGGCCGAGGGGTAAACATGCTCGACTTGTACGGAGCCCTTTGTTGACACTCGCTTTACGGCTCCACCTCGCTTCGAAGTTTATAGCGCTCGCAATAAACACGCCACACTGGCCCGCCATAACCCGCGTTCGTCCATCTTTAATCGAGCTCAAACGTCTTAAGGTGCGTATAAATTAAGCGCGGCAGCCGCGCGAGCCAATGTTCGACCAGAGTTGACGTTCATTTGCTGCGCGAGCCAATATGTAGATATATTTTAAGTTGAACGTAGTTGCCGCGCGCGGCAGGCGATCCATCACGAACATCTCTTCTGTAGGACGCCAAAAGTGTAGTCATTTTCTTTTTCAAGTAAGGAATAGGTATATCCATTTTCTTACTGATTTCTACCCACACATCATACCTCAGCGATTTATTGTGGTATTGGGAGGATTTGCTGTTCCACAAAAATTCATTAGCGCCATACAATTGTATTAGTAAACGGCACTTTTCGTTGTCCATTTTTACGTATACGCCGCGCGAGCCGAATCACCAAAACTACAAACCGTCCACACGGCGCGCGAGCGAACGCCTGAAGCTCCTTTGATGCGGTCTCAAAAACCGACAGTGAGCGGATCGCCCCGCGGCACGTTCGAGCGCGGCAATGTTCGCGTCGCCGCGCGCGGCGATCCCGTCTACATAGTGCGCGGCCGCCGCGCGCGCCTATGTTCGATGGTTTGCCGCGCTTAGTTTATACGCGGCTTTAGTCATCATGTAGTTGCAGCGCTCCGATGAAAGATGTAAATATTATTTCTCGACTGCGCTTTACAATATGTACCTACGTGTCATGTCCCAACGCTGTTGTTGTTTTATAACACGTTTCACGAAGTCGACTAGTTCAACAATGTGAGATTGTGGTTATAAGTTTAACTGCCGCGTGTCAATATCGTGCCATTGTTTATGTCAACGAACTCATATGTGCATTAGATGTGGTCGTTAATAACGTAATGTAATAGTCGTTAACAGACAACGATTCAACGATTCTCGAAACATCGGCTTCTACTACGTGATTTCCTGTACGGCTAGCGTCTCTGTGAAAATTCTAAATTCAATATGTCGTATTGTTTCGAATAATAACCAGAAACAATCGTTCTGTGGGTATTCAAATAAAGGTGAACGAGTGATGGAATTTTTACCATAGGCGGCGCGTTCTTGCATCGCAATCAGAGTCGGCGGCCAATCTGCATGCGAGGTGGCCGGTGCGCGTCCGGTCTTACTCACCCACCAGTCGCGCGAAGTCACGCTTAACATATAGCCGATAGGCATGCGTGATGCGATATGTGTGTAGGATCACTAGCATCCTGAAATATCATTTCATTAGTCATCAACATACTTTAATAATTATCACAGCCCACATGCGTGGTTATCTCATAATTCCTACATCCCAAAAAAGCAATTGTCTCGTTGAATATATTCGTATATGTTTCAATTCTAATTCTATCTTCTCCCCAACTGCACTAATCAACAAGTGTTCGTTCCAATTACGTTACCATCGGATTCCTAGTCTTTGCGGGAGAGCATAAACCGTACAAATTGACATTCTTTAGCTATTAATGGATTATGGAATGTATGGCAATTATTACATTTATATGTGCTCGTAATGTTATCTTTTGTAATAATGAGACCGGTTGTGGTAAATGCGTCATTTATATAACGACACACAGTTAAAACAGACAGCAGTCAGTTGTAACGCTCTGTCACAGACTGATTCATAGCTCTTTGTTTATGATTTCAAAATACTCCATTTAATGCTTTCAAAGAAAGCCTTATTAATCTCGTTGTTTATGTATCTCCAATAAAGATATCAATATTTATTGAACTATACATAGTAATACGTAAACAATGTACGAATGCAAAATAGCGTCGTAAAGTTTAACAATAGAAAAACAATGTATGAGACATCCGCGCAAGTATTAACCGCGACTCGCGACACCAACCTCCCTTATATGCAAATCTAAACAAACAAAGAGAACGTTTTTATATAAGACAAAAGGGGCGAGGCGTAAGATTGAAAGGTTAATGACTATATTGCCATTATTGGAGGCTGTTTGTGAGACTTACGAGGGGACACAGGATCTCTGCGCTGGTTATTTTCGCGCAATCATTCAATAAACGTGATGGTAGCAATCGACAAGACCCTCGTCTTGGCTCTTGGAGAAATGGGCCAATTTGGATAGCCCGTCAAACTTATTTGATCATAACCAAATGAATAATCCTGTTTATCATAGGATATTACAAAAAAATATATTGATATTATTTTCATATGTTTTACTTTTCTAATAAATTAATTAAATAATGCATGTATGTACAAGAAAAAGAACAACGATGAACGATTCAACAATTGATTCTCCCTTGATTTAAGCTCTGTCCCGAGAAAGGACCCACCTATATGACGCATGTGTCGCAAATCCCACGCGAAGTCTAGTTTAATGTTAAACTTTGTTGATAATTTAACTTTAAAGTGTTCAGATTAGCAGAAGTCTAGACATTAAATCCATCTCTGATAAAAACAAAAAAGTTATTGCGACGACCGAGCGTTTTATATCGTTAAAAGTTCATTTAAATATAGAACGCATTTGATTAAAACCAATTAACGTTCAATTAAGCTACGAGTGGTCCCTTGTTTGGTTGTCGCTATATCAATTGTCACGAGACTGTCTTCGAATCGAGTTCATGTTATTTGTATTATGTTGCAGGAAATAATAGACGTATCCATAATGAAAACGTCTCCAAGATAATAAAATATGATATTATCGTTATAGCAATATTATAGTTTAACAACATTTATAGTTAGATAATGTGATACGATAACTTTTGCGTTTGTTTTAAATGTATACAGATTACAGATGTAAAATGTTTAGTCTAGTCTTTGTTATAAACTGGGTTAGTTTTAAATCTTTTCGCGGTCGTGATTTGAATTGTTAAAATTCGATCTTTGTACCGTTTAACATTTGCTGAAAACCGGTAACCTGAATTTGTCTCTTTGTTGCGGTGCCGTTGCCCTCTTAGGTTATCTGAAAACAGAATATATTTAGCAGGACCTCGCATGTACACTCGCAAGAATCGGCGAGGTGTAAATTTTACTCATTGCTAAAGTAAATACACATGCTGTCATGAGTGTTTTCAGTCGGGTCGATAACCACACAAAAATAACTCTATTTCGAGCTTAACTATAAAAAAAAATTAACAGAATATTATTCATGAATAATATCTTTTTAGTGATAGATACATATTCAATAAAAACATTTGGGTAACCTTCTTTAACGCATTTCTATACGAAGCGCGGTGCCATTTTTATAAGTTGGCCGGTAAATTTTATAATTATTATATAAAATCCTGTTTGTGTTATCCTCATTTGGTTTTTAAGCTGATTTGCCGGTTTTCGTAATGTTGACATTATCATATGTTTGAGATCATCGTGTATTCCACAGTTGTAGAGGATTTAGATCGCCTTACATTATTACATAACGTATGAATTAGGCGCATACTAATAAATAGTATGTACTTATGTACAGGTTGCAATTGCACTTACGCTGTTTCCTTACGATCTAATCTTTGATGCGTTGTATAATTTGGACTTATCTGATTAAAAACGTTGATAAAAATTGTGTCTTTATGAATACACAAGTATTATCTGAAAAGTCAATGGCCTTTCTACAAATCGCTTGAATCACGATGAAGTAAGTCATTTTAGTTTTAGTGATCCCTAAATGGTATTCTAATCATTGGTCGACATACGTCGTGATAATTTAGTTTCCTGTTCGGGCACATTGGAGTGTGTGGTTTATGCAACGTGTTGCTAACAAAGAGAAGAACAAACAAGTGCTGTGGCCGCGTGTCCGCTCGGTTGACACAATCGCACGCTAATAGACACAGCACACACATGAGATGATACATCGCCCGTGCTCACTTTGGAATTTTCTTGCTATACTTGGAAATGCTTTAGACCGTGTTTGCTAAACGGAGGCATATATACTGGTGGCTTGTGTAAACTGGTGGCGTGACGTTTCTCTAATTGTTACATGCTAATGTAAATTGTGTATAATAGCGTCTGATTGCCCTCGGTGTAGTTGCGGCCGTTTGAAATCGACAGTGATTACAATTTTCCCTACAGCTCAGTCGGCGCAACGTCCGATGGAAAGCGCTTAGCCAATGTTTCGCTCTGATAACTCTAATTACACTTCGGTCACCGTTTTCCATCGACACTTGGTGACCGGAGTTGTAACCCTTGAGCTTTTCACTACCAAGTTTTGAGATGGAACAACGCCGTTCATTCGTTGGTCACACTTTCGCCTTCTAGCGTTTAAAATCACTATTATAATGTATTTTGTAATTTTCACTTCGATTTGTAATATTAGAATTAATTATTTTATTTCAACACAAGTTAAAGATGTTACGATGTGAATGGCATCCTCCGCTCCATAGGTATATCCAACATAATATATAAGCTAGTGCAAAGGTTCCCTGGAATTTGCCGGCTCATCGCTTATTGAAAATTCTTAGCAATAGATCTTTCTCATTGGTGAAACTAGAAACACAGAAAGTCACAATAGGCACTCGCATACCCTTAATGCTCTGGCACAATTGTTTGCCTTGCGCTTTATGCTTATAGTAGACATTTTACTCAAGTTACTTGAGTAAACAAATGACGAACCGACCTATGCACGTCTTTGTCTATTGTCTTATCTTTAATACAATTGTTCAAAACAAGCGTCCTAAAGGTTATGTAAAATAAGTTTGGAATTATTGCCTATACAACAAATGCCAAAACAGCGGAGAATTTAAACAAGTTTATTCCTCGGTCGGTATACATTATTTCTGATTTTGCGGCGTATATCATAAGACATAATAATGGGTCTGTTGTATTCTAAAACACAAGTGTTTTTGTATTTATGAGCTCCGACCAAAGCATAGGCGAATAGAATATACAATGATGTGTCATTCACATCGATTGAGGCCGCATACAAGATGCGGAGATACATTAACTATTAATGTAACTACCATGGAGCTAGACGACCTTAGTTATAGCTGTTAATCTCTCAGTTTGGATAACAATATTGTGAATAATGATATATAAACAATGCCCTTTTAGAATCTACCCTATGTTGATTGCATAGCTGTAGGTACATATATATAATTTGATGTAGAATATCTTTATTGCTGTATGATGGTAAAATAATAATAATACTATACGATATTTATTTTAATATATAAAACGCCTAATAAAAGTTTAGCCGCTTAACCCTTTGTAATAAATACCAGACATTGCCAGAAATAACTATCACAAGCAATCATGTAATCAATGAATGCTGTTCAAATGACGACCATTTCTCTAATATACTGTCGCGATAACAATTACTCCTCATTGCGGCAACGGAACGACGTTTACTGAACAATAGTATACAATCACAGCGACTATACTACTATACCCGTGCCTCTTATATTGTTATGGTGATGTCTCGTAGCTAAGTTCGACGATCCTAAGAAACAAAAGGCGACCAAACGAACATTTGCATTTTTAAACTCCGCTGGAATAAGAAACAGCTAACATTGAAAGCGTCCATTTTTAAACAAAATAAATAATTCACGGCAGGAGACCGGACGGATACAATCTGGTTGTAGCCATTAAAATTCGGTTCACCCCGGGGTTGTAATGTGCCAGTTAAGGTTTAGTTAATTGGGAATATTAACAATTTTAACTTAAAGCCATCGCCAAAATAGCAGGTAGATGAAGGCAGTGCCAAGGGATCTTTTTTTGTTCACTAGCAGGTATAGAACCCTTCGCAACCAGATTGAATAAGTTTTTTTGTTTAGCAAAAAAATTTTAAACCGTACTTTAGAAAAACTTGTGCCATATATTTTGTTGTTTAGTTATCTCTCTATAAATATTGCTTCAAATTTCATTTTATTTTTTGCCCATTTGAGTGATATTTAAAGGTTATTTTCAATTACTGTTTAAATATATCAGTATTCGGTAACACCCAATTTCTTATCCATGTGACGGTTTTAAATAAAGCTATTGTTTTCTTTTTTTCAGAACCAATCTCGACCAGTGCAGACGATGACTGGGGCGCTAAACAGTGCGCTCGGCCCCGTTGGTGCGACCACGGTCACCACCAGTGTCACATGGGACCAACACGCCGTGTTGACACGCGCAGCATCCGTTCCTGCACAGAGAGCTCTCGCAGGGATCCTGAACAGCCTAGGCCATCGACGACTCGAACGTACGACCAGCGACCCGGCCCCACCACCGCCAGCCACCAGCAGATACAAGACCGAACTTTGCAGACCTTTTGAGGAAGCTGGCGTATGCAAATATGGAGACAAGTGTCAATTCGCTCATGGCGTCCGTGAGCTTCGCAATCTTCAACGCCACCCAAAATACAAGACAGAATTGTGCCGCACTTTCCACTCGGTCGGTTTCTGTCCATATGGACCACGTTGTCACTTTGTCCACAACGCAGAAGAGGCGAGACGCCGTGAGCCCTCATCCCCCGGTGGTTCATTAGCGTCCTTGTCATCCGGTGGTTCTCTAGCTTCTTACATGAGCGATGGTTCCCGTTCGCCGCGATCCCCACACTCCCCGTTGACCCCGCAATCTCCGTTGACTCCTCAATCGCCTCAAGCGATGTCACCGCCCGCGCATGCGTCAGCCTTTGCGTTCCGTCCCACGCAATCGCCAGACCCAGAAGAGGAAAGGCTGCCTGTGTTCAACCGCCTGTCATCAGCGTTTGGCGATCTTGTGATCGCTTAGGTGCGAACTGCCTAGTCCTAAGTTAACGAATCGAGCGTAGCGTATAAGGATCGTCCGTCACCTTAGTGCCTACTCGACGTCTTCCAGCCAGCGCCCGAGCCGTCCCGCTCGTCGCGCCTCGCGCCCGCACACCCGCTCAACGAATGATCTCCAGTCTACTGATGTCCTTAGTACATTTCCCTGTAATATTTTAAAGATAAAAGTGTTACTGGCGTCTCGAAAGTTTGCGGTGTGAATATAGTGGTATTCATCTTTTTAAGTTATCGGCACGCACTTGTAAATGGCACCTTATAATATTAGATATTTATTGCGTAGCTCGCGGAAGTCTTCCCGATGCGATCCTCCGCCGAGCGGTGGTCTCTGTAAAGTTAGTTTATAGTTACATTATTATTATTTATTTCGTAAACTGCCTATCCGCGCTCGGTACCGTACCGCGAGAAGGCGCTCGTGATCTATTTTTAAGGATTAAGATAATAATTTATTATTTATTTCGAGTCTCTTAACTATAATTATTGTATTTGTAGCTAGCAGCTGCGATGCCGCACCGCTTACGGACGAGGTACGCGTCGACGGGACGTGGCTCGTTTCAGTTCATGAGTCGATCGCTTCCACTTTTGGTACCTCAATTTAATTGTTTTGCCACAAAATTATCCGAGTGGAAATGACCGACTACCTAGACTTTACGGGTTTATTCTCAGAGATATTGCGCTATTGTTTACCTAGTTTATATTCGCGAACCTGAACATGATTACAAGATTGCGACTAACGAATGCCGCTAGCCATATCAATCATCTGTAGCTCATTTAAGAGCTATCGCAGCGATCCTGCCGCGCGCCGCCTCCAGCGGCTCGTCTGCGAGGATTTTTCTTTTTTTCGTCGAGCGAGGGCGAGCAGCGAACGCAAACCAGTTTCTCAGTTTTGGTGGTTATTTTTTTCATCCATACTCGAGCCCCTCGCTCGATGCTATCGTGTTCGGACGCAAATAAAAATCGGAGAATACACCCGTCAATGTCTCTTTGCTCTGTACCGACGTACTTGTATTATAAAATGATCGAAGACAATAGTGTAAGAAGCCAGTTGATACAAATGGCGAGCGGTTGCAGGGTGCGTGGAGGCGGCCTCTCCCCTCGCGCTTCCAAGCCGTCGCCCGCGCACCGCGCACACAATGAGTGCCTTTTACTTTATAACAGAAATAAATCGATTATAATATTTAATTTTTAGTTTATCGAAATAGATGGATTGTTTATTTATTGTCTCTTTTGAATATAATATTCAAATTGGCACAGTTATTATTTTGTACTTTTTGACAGAACTAAGTGATTAGTTTCGAAGTAGAATAGTTTTTTTCTTTGAATTTAAAGTGTGATATTTTATAATATTTATATAACAAAGTTTAAAGATTTAATTAAGGGACCAATTAAGTGATTAGGAGAAATTCTGATATGAACAGACGACATGTTATTCTTACATACAAAGGAATTGTATCCTCGCGCCACATATTGATACTATTTTTGTACTCTCATATATTAACGTATAATAAAATAGCATTTTTCCTATTCTTGGTTTTGTATTATTTATAACTGACGATGATAGAACTGAGGCGGTAGTGTTGTTGTTTTGTTAACCAGTATATTTGATTATACAATATTTTCAGTTTTTCTCCGTGTCATTCAAGTCGATGCATGCTGACCACTAAAAGATAATAATTTTGTACCTAATATTAAGTATTTAGTTTTAAGCGTTTTCATGAAGTTCGCGAATATTATTTATTATCAGTTCATTACGAATTATAAACCATTAAAGTTGATTTATTTAATTTCTTTTGTATTTAAACGGACATTTGAATATAAGTATGATTACTTTGTAACTTAATGTTAGTAATATTATCATGAGTCATTTAATATAACAGGCATTAGTTTAAAACTCTAGTACCTATGTCACTTATAATTAAGTATTTAATTTTTTAATTTAATTTTCATTATAAGTTAATCTTCCAAAAAATGACTTTTATCTCTTACGGACAAAACAAATTAAGGCTAAAGCTTGTTTATGACATTTTCTTGTAAGTTTCCCTTATTTTCCATCTGCATTTTTATTGAATTATAGTCAAAATATGTTAAATTTTTTTATTTTTGTTTTCTTGTCCTCCCAGTTCCATATCCTGCAATCCTATAACATTCTTAAGTGTAAGAAATATAAGTCGAAATATGTAGTGGTTGTGAAAGAGCTTGTAACAAACAATCGAACCCGGAACCAAAGTCACACAATAGTTTGCAACGTTTTTTGCTACATTCATTACGTAAGTTGGGCATGAGACGAAGCGTTGGCGAACCAGCTTGATGCTTTGTGAATTGCTTCCATACAGATATATTATATTATCTAAAGCTATATTATATGAAGATGAAAGTAATGTTTCGATTAAATTTAATGAAAACTATTTATTTTAGTTGCTAATGAAACAATACTGTTCTGTGATGCATATAGACTTTTATATTTAGACAATGATAGTGAGACGTCAAATTCATCATATTAAATGTAAATAATATATTCTTTGTGATATTCTTAGATATCCCATAAAGAATATGAAATACTCTGGGTGTGATTGGCAAAATGAAATATTTAGATGATAATTTGTTCTTACATAATAAACAGAACACAGGCGGTAGTTTTGGGTTCTGCTAGGAGTGACTTTGTGGGCATAGTATCTGGGGTACCCCAAGGATCTATTCTCGGGCCATTGCTGTACAATGCCTACTTATTTGACATATTTACCTGCATACAACACGTGCGCTACTTAATGTACGCTGATGACAAAAAAATTTACTACGGAATTGAATCCGTCGAACACTGCCGCCTAATTCAAAGTGACTTAGATAGACTGGCAGCATATTATATTAAGAATCGTATAAGTGTAAATGTTAATAAATGCCAAAAAATCACTTTTAGTAGGAAAAAATATCCAATAAACTTTGAATATAAAATAAACGATGTTTTGATAAAAGAAGTGAACTGTGTACGTGATCTAGGCGTATCGCTAGATTCAAAATTGATTATGTCGGAACATATTGACATCATTGTAAATAAAGCCTATAAACAACTTGGTTTCATAAAGCGATCATGTAAAGATTTTAACAGCATAAATTGTATAAAATCTCTATATTCGGCCTATATTCGAAGCATACTCGACTACGCGTCGAGTATTTGGTCTCCCAGCTACGCCGTATACATAGATAGAATAGAATCAATACAAAAAAGGTTTCTCAGGTTTTTAAGCTTTAAAAACTTTACTTATTTTGACAGCTATGACGAAGCTTGTGTCCGCTACGAAATAGAACCGCTAGAAATACGACGTAAACGAAGTGATCTAATGTTGCTTCACGCATTATGGAATAACCACATTGACTGCTCAGAATTGCTTGAATCGATGCAATTGAATGTACCCGGTTTTCGTACGCGCCAGACTAACTTATTTTACATCCCTAAAGTTAATACTAATTATGCACGAAACGGTGTGTTAAATCGCATTATGCGTGTATACAACGCAGAGTACACAAGTGCTGACATTTTTCTACTCTCTAAACAACGCTTTGCTAATGAAATATCTAAAATAAATGGTTTTTTAAACAAGCACTAGCACACACGCACACACCTACACGCACGCACACGTACACATACACACACACTCACACACATACTCTCACACACACACACACTCATTATGTTATGTTTTTTATTAATATTATTGTTACTAGTTTATAGTCTATTCTTGAGAATGATATTATGTTGTAATCCTTATTGGCTATTTGTTCAGTTAACCTTTTGACCGCCAGAGCAAAAACGCATCGCCGTGCCCTCCACGCCAAGCCACAAATTCAATGAGATAACCTTGAAAATAGTAGGGAGTCCAAAATGTTATCGATAAACATAATAATTCACGTCTGAATATTTGAATAAACAGCTTATAACACAAAAATAATATTTATTGAACCTCATCTCCTACTGTAAAAACTTAAGACCACATTTATAGCAACTATCAACAAAAAAAATCAACCTTTTGAGATACAAAAATACATATAAAATTGCAGCAAGTTACAGCACTATTCTCTATCAGTTACGCCCCATTGGCATGTATACATGCCAATGGCGCGGGCAACCATCCTTTTTTTTATAATCTCTCGCTTCTGATTAGGGATGTGTAGCTGTATATTATTATAACTTATCGAGTTTATTTATTAAGTTTATATGAACTATAGGTATTATTGTGGAGTGTTTATTTGTAAATATCAAAACAACTATTACCTTTAAATAAAGGGAATTGCATTAAAACTACATATTTATTTTCCAAACATTTAGTTTAATACTTGAGTTATTACAAATACTAATTATATGTAGGTACCTATTTAGGTCAATTACCATATTTTGATATGACATAGCGACAATTTGTATCATAAGAATATTCTAATAAAGGCACTAATTAGACTTATTAGGTAATAAATTTTGAAAACTTCTAAAATGCGCAATAGTTCTTCTGTACTATAAAACTCTTCACTTGCCATTTTTGCGATTATAATATTGGTAGATACCTACTCGATAAAATATTTTTACAACTTTCCGCACTTAACAACACGGCACGCGCTTACGACGTCACCAGTCCGACATCTATTCATGTCAATGGCGCAGAAGGGATTGCATATCGATACTGTGCTAGGGATGCGCATGATTGGCGAAAAGGAAAATATTCAAATCAACAATATCCACAATATAGACAATATGGTATTATACCAAAGAATGTAGTATTTACCTTTTTTCTCAGTGACTAAGCTTATATATTTTTTTTGTAGTTATTACAAAAATTAAGCGAATTAGAGTAATTTCGCTGAAATTTTAATGAAGTTACTTGAATATTACACTACATCACTAGTAGGCACGTATACATGTCATTGGCGCGAGAGAACATGCTTTTTTAGCCATTAATTAAGTTATTTTTTGTCATCAAATATTTTAATAACTACTTGGCAATTTTGTTTACTGTGTACAATTATGTAATAACTGGGGATTCAGTTCATAAACTGTATAAATAAAACACGTAAAAGTAAACGTTTAATATGTTTATTTTGTATTTATCTATGATCTGTTTCTTGGCATGTATAGGCGTCGTTGGCGCACAGGGCACGATTGCGCATGACATCTATAGATGTCATTGGCGTTCAAAAGGTTAATCAGCAAAATAGTGGTCTTGTTAAATGTAAAGCTGTTGGATTACCAAATAAATAAATAAATAATTGTGGGAAGAATTTATAGGGCATCCACCATCCATGTACATACAATATGTTCAAAGAAGCAGCTAAAACACTAAACCGAGTTTCATAAAAAAGTTGAAAAAAAAAGAAATGAAAGTTGAGGAAATACCATATAACAATGTAAAAAATTACTTTCCTGGATATTATATAGGTACACCTTAATTATGGATATAATTGGATATTAGAGATTAGTTTATACCCACGCGTAAGAAGTCGCAGGTACCTATTGGCCAAATGTTACATACACATATATTTAGATGTTTCGAGTGGAACTGTGACCAAGTTACGAATCTATCGAAAAATAGAGTAATTACTAAAAAGTAAAGTTGGTAAAAACCACACCAATATAAAACGCATTAACTTTTTATCGTTAAGTGAGTAACCAGTGAGCAGAACAATGAGGTTTTAAATATGTACGGCCTTGGGGCTGAATTATAAAAAGTTATATATACCAGTTAAAAATGTAATCTACATTCGTTAACTACACAATTTACTTTAGCAGATTTGTTTAAAGTTTTTGTACCAGTTATTATAAGTAATTAAATTGTCTTATTGAATTAAAGTTTTGCTTGGATTTTGTTATGAAAACGTTTTAATTTTTTAATGTGGCCTATAACTGGCTAGAACTTAAAGAATACATACAAATTAAACAAAATAAATAAATAACAAACGATATAAACTAGCTAGAAGAACTAGGTACCATTTTATAATTACTATGAGCTCATAAAATCTCTAATTTTAAAGTAAGCAATATTTATAATAAAAATGTTTGTTAGTAACTACTTATTCCTAGTTACTATACACATATCATATGTACAATGTTTAGATATTGTCATATCAGTAGGTTTAATTCATAAACATAAAAACTGTTAATTTAGAAGTTTACTAACTAGCATCGAGTTGCAATTCCTGGAGCCCAGTCGGCCACTCTTGTAACCAAATACCCAGATAAGGCCGAACCTTGACAAAACCGCCCGGGCCCGGCCAAATGAGAACTAAATAAATAAAACAATCTTTATTCACGTACAGTTAAAGTACATTTTTGCAAATACATCTAAACATACAAAACGGATGTGATAATCTTGGCTGTACATAATGAACGCATTTTTATAAACTTGGTGTGCTGTTAATTAAGACTTACTTTTGATAAATAGAACTAATAAACTAAAGCAATGTGACTTTTACGCACGAATGCATTTTATGGTTACCCCACGTGTGCATCACATGCGGGTAGGTAGAAATTTTTAATTGTTTGCAAAAATTCCCTTTTAGTTTATCTATCGATTATATATTATCATAGACAATATTATGGAATCGTTTTAAGTGAGTACTTTGTTGTATAATGTAAGTTAAATATTTAAAGTTTTTGAGTTTGATTACATCGTCGTCTTACAGTCGGGAATAAAATACCGAAATATATGCAGTGAAACGACTAAAAGGATTTCGATGTAGTTTTATTGCACAATGTCCCTAGGCCTGACTGCAGACCAAAAAAAAACAATATGTAGGTAGAAAGATACTTTCTTCTGAGCATGTAGGTATGTAGTTTATATCGATATTGTGAAATCTGAAGAATAATGATTAATTTTAATAATTTGGCTTAGGACTTATGTCAGGGTTAGTTGGTAAGAACTACAGTTAGGGCTGGCTTAGGTATTTTTAGTGATAATAATTTTAATAGGCCCTATTAGTAGATTCATGTAAAAATAAACTTAAATATACTTCACAAACGATATATGTAGGTACCTAATATAATTTTTATACATTAAGCATGAATTACTTACCGATAATATAGTAAAAGATAACGCTGATCATATATTTATACGACTCTGTGTGTAGCCTTGAATAAATCGACATTTAAGCCAATTGCATAATTTTTGTACAGTTAAACGAACTTACCTGACATAAGTCATAAGGTCTGGCCAGCCAAAGCTGAACCCAGTAAAGTGCGGCAAATTCAAAAAATATGGACCTGGTAACATCGGCTTTAGAAGGAAAAAAACATTTTGATACTTTTAATATTCTTAAAGGTGATCATAGTATATAGGTACATTAGGAACACAACACATGCAGGATTTAAACGTTATTAAAGCAAATTATTTGAACCGTTTTCAACAAAACTGACATTTCAGAAACGCCATGATGACATTCCATAGTGTGGCCGCTACAAAAAACACTGGGTTCAGCTTTGGCTGGCCAGACTCTAGTATCATAGTAACTATTACAAGAATATTTTGCACCAAACCAGAAGTATTATCATCATAATATTATACACATAATAAATGCAACAGATTGAACAGACACATAATTCTATCAAAGTACATAAGAGCCGATATTTCCGGCAGAAAGAACATTTCCTTGCTCGTTATCAATTATATGGAAATATAAGCCAAATAAGAAGTTGGCTTAAGCCGTCTTAAAATTGTCTTGTATCAGTCGACATTTTGAACGCAAGAAAGTAAATACGAGAACGAATGTTAGTTCAGTGATAATAATAATTGCTGCTGGATGGGTGTGATAAGGGGTCCCATTATCTAATATTTGTACAATGAACTGTGATTAGATAACAAGCAAGATGTGTGGTAGAATAAAATTTACTGTAAGTATATATATCGGTATATAATAACTCTTTTGTGACTTCACTAATGTCTGGTTAATCATTGATGTATTAGACTAAATTTGACAATTTATGGGTATTTTAGGCTGAAAAATAAAATAGTACAAATTAATTAATGCACATATGAAAAGTCTGGCTATCATTTGTTGTTTTCCTCCTTTATATAGCTTTGTGTGTAATTTTTACCCAAGTTTGTAATTGTATGTGAGAATCAGGAGGCTGGAGGTGATAACTGATAATGTGAATCATAGAATCGGCGAAAATTTGACTTGGAAAATGGATTGAAAATAAGACAAAGCTTGATAAAACGTATTTTACATTGCTAAGCGATACATTATCGACTCTCGACTCTGGAAAGATTAAAAATGCAAGAAAAGTAACTTAAAATAATAATAATCTATTGTTAAGTGGTGATGAATATAAGACGTAGCATATACAAATAAAATCTATTCCAAATCATTAATAATAAATAAATAAGGAAAGTCACGTTTTCAAGGGTAGACGTTAAAAAAGGAAATCGCAAAACTTACAATCCGCTCCGTCGAAATTGTTCCGTGTTTATTTATGGGCTTAGCCGCTTACCATCGATAAGATATTTTTTTCCAACTAGCCTTTATATATTTTCATAATTCTGCGTACATTTTTACTGTGGTTCATGAGAATAAAAATAAAAGCATGTTGAAATATTTTAAGTATCAATGCTTTTTTAAGAAAATTAGTTTTTAATAAACGTAATGGGTTAAATATTTTTTTCAGTTTAGCAGGTACTTGGTTGTTGTGAATATTTAATATACTTTCATATCACGTACAATATGTATTGAGCATATCGGCGACTGACCCGGTAGCCTAAGATATGATTTTTACTACCGCTACTTGGTACTGTCGCGAACAATTACTTACTTACATCGTCAAATAAAACATTTGTTGTTCTTATATGTAAAACTAGCTTCCGCCCACGACTTGGTACGTGCATCCCCGTTTTTCCCCGTTCCCGCAAGAATTTCGGGAAATCCTTTCTTAGCGGATGCCTTCGTCCTAACATCTACCTGCATGCCAAATTTCAGCCCGATACGTCCAGCGGTTTGGGCTGTGCGTTGATAGATCACTATATCAGTCACCTTTGAGTTTTATATACATAGATATATAAGATAAAGATTATAAAAAAAAATTCGGGGGCTATAAGCAGGATAAGTTTTGTACTAACTATTTTACATTTACCACGTCCAGTGGTACAAAAAAAAACAGTTAATATTTATCGCATCATATAAATTATAGAATCAAACTTTTGTCTTTACTTTAATAATTAAGTTAACTTGATATTTAATAGATAAGTTATGATTTAGGTTTACTTAAGCAATATAAAATTATCTTGCGCGTTATTTCGAATTAGCATGCATATATTTTTTACAATTTAACGTAACGCGGGATACAAGATAATAATATGTTCTTAATTTTTTCATTCAACACTTTTTTCATAGTCTGTTTCATTTTTTAATGAAAATGAAACTGCAAAAATCCAGTTTCCACATTCAATGCCCCGTAATCGGTAGCAATATTTATGATTCCTAATATTGATTGAGTAGTGTAGTTAAAGGACAACAAAAACATTGTTTTACATGCATATATTATTATGTTCCATCTTGTTCACTTTGAATAAATTATAAAATAAATTAATGGGAAATGAATTAGAAAATGTCGGTAAAGAAATTTGCGTATTTAAAGTTCATTGGCCTTTAACCTGCCGAGTTAATGTACGAACTGAAAATAAGTTTCCGAATGAGTATCGACATTTTTGCCAATATTAGAAGGAAAAAAGCCTGCTCGTTAGTAAACTTGATTGTGCAAAAAATGTCTTGAAATCATTGAACTGCGCATCCGATCTTATTGCGAATATTTTAGGTAGAATTGTGTGCATTTCCTCATTATCTAAATAATTTACAAAGGCAGTTTTATCTTTATGGAACTATTATGTTAATAGTGGAATACATTTAATGCTTCCTAATTTGGTAGATTGAAAATTTTATAGGTTCCTTATTTGTTGCTCTATTTCATATTTTTCCTTGTTCTTGAAAAACGTTGCTTTAATCATTACTGCACTAGACATGCCATGCCATGTATATATATTTTTTAATTCACTGTTGAAAGCGACTGTACGCGCGCATTACGCTTCGTAGCAATCAAGACAAAGGCTCATAAAGATACGCTGTGTATCGTAGGCCTTACGTAACACGAGCACACACCATAACATAGGCATTGTTACTATGCTTTCCATGTTTATGTTTTGAATACATATATTTTTATTTCATATTGTATTAAAATTTTCTACGCATATTTCTTACAGAACTACTGGAGCCTCCAACTGGTACGACAACATAACTTTTTTTCTCATTCAAGTCTTGCTATTTCCATGATCTAAGATATTTCTTTTAATAATATGCTATCTACTGTTCGAAAGCATTGTTTAGATTTATTTATGTATGACAGCATAGTGATTAAATTTATCGCAAGCGTGTGCAAGTTGTAGGTATACCCTCATAGTCAAGGCATAATAAATAATAATTAATAATCATTTCGAAACGATTCTCAGACAGAATATTATTCTGAATCTCAAAGGCGATGATTATGTTCAATTTGTTGTTAGGTAAATTTTATCATATAAGTTACAAAGTTCCTATAAAGACTTTAAAATGTCTGTACATGGCCCTTGTGGATTCAATACTTAGTTATTCTCTTGATTGTTATGGACTTACTACTAAAACTAACTTAAACAAATTAGAAAATATGAAAATTAGATTCTTAAAACTCTTGGTCAGTAAAAAAATAAAACATAAATATAAACATAACTATAGAATGCTATTTAAATTTTGTAATATTCTTCCAGTCAGGGGGCGCATAAAGCAAAATAACCAATCTTCTATTAGATGATACGTGTAATATGCAAGACCAAATCTAAAAAATAAAATATATATCAAACTAGATGATATGTTCAACGATTCTGTTTAATCAAAAACATAAAATATTAAAATTTACTCGATAAAAAAAAATCACCAAGTTAGCTCTAATTTTCACACTTTTACGTTTTCTACTTGACATGGTAATACTTATTATGATTTTTTTTTCATAAACAATTATATTAAAAATTTAAAACATTTGCAAGATATTTGTCAGAGCATTTTGTGTAATTACTTTTAGTTTTGGTTTTATCTGCGATAAACCACTTTTATCGTGACAAAATCAAACGTTTATCTCGAGAAAAAAAGAGCGCCAAAAGTGGTTTATCGCAGATAAAACCAAAACTAAAAGTAATTACACAAAATGCTCTGACAAATATCTTGCAAATGTTTTAATATAATTGTTTATGAAAAAAAAATCATAATAATTAATAAGTATTACCATGTCAAGTAGAAAACGTAAAAGTGTGAAAATTAGAGCTAACTTGGTGATTTTTTTTTATCGAGTAAATTTTAATATTTTATGTTTTTGATTAAACAGAATCGTTGAACATATCATCTAGTTTGATATATATTTTATTTTTTAGATTTGGTCTTGCATATTACACGTATCATCTAATAGAAGATTGGTTATTTTGCTTTATGCGCCCCCTTAAGCACAAATATCTTCTTGCTGTAAACAACCATAGCTCTATTCCTTCTCTAAATCTGTTAAATACCAATCATACAACGAGGTCAGTGACCTCAGGAAAATATGAAGTACCTAGAGTCAACAATTATTTTGGAGATCGAACTCTAGATAAACGTTTACCATATTTTCTCAATAGTTTACCAGAGTACATACGAACAGAAGCAAATATTCACAAATTTAAAAGATTATTAAGGAAACACCTTCTTCAGTCAATAGAATGCTAAAACACAAGCTCATAAATAGATATACCTATTCACTTAAAATTATATTTTATAACAGATAGTAATATGATATAATATATTTAGTTATAGATAGATATATAGATATATTATATAATATGTTTAGTTATAGGCTTGATCCCACAGACAAACTGCATGTGCAGTTTTGTGGGACTTAGACTTAAGTTATTGTAATAATTTGTAAGAATAATTTCAATAAATAAAAATAATAATAATAGAACTTTGTAAAATTCGTAGTTTTGGTACAGGAAACTCTTGCATGAATAATAAGTGACCTTATGACTTAGTGGTTTCTTCTACGTCTAAAACGCGGTTGATGACTTCAGCTTTTATAAGAATTTTACTCACATATTTTATTTTCTATATAGATAATAATAACAAAGTCATAATTGTTGTGTTTTTGTATTTTACTAGTGACATTCAGGAAAGAAAAAAATTCGTAAAAATGTCTGCATTTCTATTATTTCATATCTCTCACAGTAAACAGATGCACGGATATTGGTATACATTTTCCTTAAATTTCATTGTAATAAAATGCTACGACACAACAACAAAGACAGGTTAATTACATTAATTTGTAAAGATTTCTAACATTAATATTCACTAGTATTCGAAGACGTGAACTTTGTATCTTGTCTTTTGCCACGTGTAGATAGAGTACGTTAAAACAAACACCACTTTTTGACGAGCAGTGGTGGCTCAGTGAGCAGTAGTGGCTCATTGGTGAGACCTCGGACTTCGAATCGATAAGTCCGGGGTTCGAGACCGGGCGAGCGCGCAGGAAATAAATTGATTTATAAATTTATATAATAAATTGATTTTTCAATTTATCTGCGCATGTTGTAACATCACCACTGCTCGAACGGTGATGGAAGACATGTCGAAGAATCAAAAGTTCGACGATATGTGTCATCCGCCAACCCGCACTTGGCCAGCGTGGTGGATTATGGCCTGTACCCTCATAGGAGGCCCGTGTCCCAGCAGTGGGAACATATATGAGCTGATGATGATGAATGTGGAAAAAGTTAAAAGGCGCCAAACAAAAATCTTTTTTTTATTATTAACGGGTTTCTAAAAAAGGATATTTGAATTCGACGAATGTTATTTTTTTGTAGATAATAATTATGTTCACCTGTTGGCTATTACTTAAAACGCTCAGAACCGATTTAACTACCTAGTACCTACCTAACGTTATGCATAGTATCAGCAACTTATGACATCTCATAGTTACGCGCTATGTGGACAATTCAGTGTCTTCAAGCAGATGGTAACTGTCAAACAATACAACAAATGATAAATGCGTCGAGAACGAGTTCCTAACCGCGAACCTTCTAGTCAGTTAGACGCAATGACTCAGTGTCTCAGTTTTCCTATAGGATGATGAACCATAGGTTAAGAATACCTATGGGTACTATTATAAATGTAGGTAAATATTGGGTCAATAAACCAAGAAGTATGATTTGTCAATTATTCCGAATCCGCATTGAAATAATTTTCTAATGGCATTGTTTCTCCTTCTTTAGTAATATTGTAGATATAAATATTTTCTTCTGCAATAATCATGTAATCGACCCGGAGTGCTGACATGCGAGGACGATGAGGGAACAATTTTTCTCTATCCCATTCTTTAAAGATCTACAGACGCGAAAAAAATAATTAACATAACTAATTTATAAGTAATGTCTAAAATATAAGGAAATGAGACAATTTTTAAATTAGTCGCCGTAATTATGTAGTTCGAAATATTTTGTTCTTCGATTAGAAGTTAGAACGATAACATTCAACATTATAAATTGTCCGATAAATCAGGTCAACAAACTGCCAAAATAAAAACGCGAATTTACATCATTTAAATATTATCGAGTGAGGTAAAATTTATTTAGTTATCTACTTTTACTTAGTTTTTTTTGTTTTAGTTTTTGCAGCTACCTTAACAGAAACTTATATGTAATAAATAATAATTATAAGAAAATAATGTTTCCTAAAAAATATTATTATATAGCTACATCATTACAGATAAAAAAATCTGTCCTCACGTTTATTCGTTAAGTTGGAACACGCGGTTATTTAATATTTAATCAAGTGCCACCTTGTATTTTAACACCTGTATATGGGAATGTCGTATAAGAACTTGTGCACACAAATTTAAGACAATATAATATCAGCGCCTAACAAAAGTGGTATCCGTATGTAAGTATATGTATATCTATTGAAAAAATAAATAAAAGAAGAATAATGCATGATTCTAAAATTCTAATTCTAATGCATATTAAGGTATAATTAAAGTTTAAGCTTTATTTTAATTTGTAATGTATTATAATATAAACAGTGTAATCGCAGCATATAATAAACAGGAAAATATGGAACGCAGTAATGTGCTCGACACTTATGGCGCGGAAAAATGCGCTGCGTTCACCGTAGACTGGTGCTTTATTGTCGCTGTTATTCTATTGTATTGTTGGTACGTTCGATAAACTTTGTTTATAGCTAAATGAGCGATACACTGGTCATTGACCCCCTTCCTGAAATAGTACATTACGAGTACGTTGTTGCGTAGATTGCGTTGATAGACGTCCGTCGTGCCAATTGAGATCGTTTCATATGATCATGTGCATATTAGGTGTAATTACATCACGGAATATCTGTATCAATACACGTTGTTCTTACATTGTATTTGTTTAGTATTTTTGCTTTCAAATATCGTGTACTTTTCTTTTTATGAGGAACGGTTTTAAAGTTAAATTCTTAAGTTTTTAATTAAAGTATATTAAAGTTTTTATGTAATTAAGTATACAGGTACTTTGCTTACAGACACTCATAAATTAATCCTAGATTGTGAATTTATAATTATTTTGGGTCATTGAACGAAAAACCAAACAATTATTATTAAGTGCAAAAAAGAAAGAACGAAGCCGTTATCACGTAGTAATAAAACAATCTAGTCGGAGAAAGTAAGATAGTATGATTGAGAATTATCTACCTCTAATTATTGCAAAAATTATACCAGAATACTATTATCATCAAGGGTGTAGAATGCCTTAAATACAAACCATTTACTCACATAACACATAATATGACATACATACAACATCAACAACATAGCATGCCATATTATAGCCTCAATAAGTACCAACACCAATATTAAATTATAGCATCAATAAGTACACCAATATTAAGATTATTTGACTGTCTTATCTATACTTACTAAGCTTTGGTAAACGACTTTAAAGAGTGCAAGTAAGTGGAGCCTTGTTTAATCGATTAGGTATTGTTCCCAATTCCCATTAACTATTGTCAGAGACAATCGCTTATCGTGTCCTTATCTAGGTTTAATTAGTTTCTATATCAACAACAACGCCCGATAAAGTATATAAGCTTAAGACAGTTTTTACTAGCATATAAATCATTATTATCAGGCAGCCTATGTTCCTGCTATCAGTCATTATAATGAGATGATTGTTGCTCATTAAGCATTCTATTTTAGTTCGACGTATAAAGGTTGACCTACGTCCAAGGATTGTTAAATAGACGTTCGTTTAGGTTTCAACTGCTAACATTATTACATTAAAATTTAAAACCTTTTTTGTTCTATTGTTAAGGATATCTTTTCGACCCTTTAGACCACACGCTGTGATTAAAACCAAACAAAAAATAAAACAAACATTTAAACTGTCTTTGTCGAAAATTGGTAATAGCTCACAATTATAACTTTATGTAAATACATAATAATTTGGGTACTTACTAATACTTATAAACAACTAGAGGTCCGCCCCGGCTTCGCCCGTGGTACATATTTCGCAATAAAAGGTAGCCTATGTCCTTTCTCGGGTATCAAAATATCTCCATACCAAATTTCATGCAAATTGGTTCAGTAGTTTAGGCGTGATTGAGTAACAGACAGACAGACAGAGTTACTTTCGCATTTATAATATTAGTATGGATTGTAGCGCCTGTAACTTATTTACATTATAAATGTGTTTTATTCAACATTGTTTTACATTTAAACAGGCGTAGGTTGTTGTGTGCTTACCAATCGAAACAACAACAATTAACACATAAGTATTTAAGTATTATAAGCCAATTACAATGTGTTTGTTCACATATAAAACAAGGATAGATTTAATAGATAAAAATGTATGTTCAGGTAGATTGTTATTAATAGCTTTGGGTACCTACTTAATATTATATTGTAAATCAGCAGTCGTGAAACCAAATGGAATGCTAACGCAAACCATAGGCATCTGAAATTTATTGATGTTTTCTTCAATAGAGGTAGGTACCTTCATAATTAAAATGCAACAAACACGCATACATCGTTCGTCATTCGCCAGCGTGCGGGTCGCGATGTGAGTTGTGAGTTGTGACCGATAGCCGGGGCAATAACCTCCTTATCACAACACTGCGCCGATCTTGTTTCAGTGCTTCAGTTCTACACTAATTCACATCCTTTACACAATGACTAATATTATACTTTCCATTCAGGTTTAAGACGATAAGAGGGCTGTAAGCTGATTCATGTATACGCAATTACCTATATAATTTGAGGCGTCAAACTAGATACATACATTATCATTAATAATTAATATTATATTATTTGAGATACTGACCGTGGCTCTACCGCATGGTGATGATAAACAAACAATTTTAATTAATCGTAGGCTAAAAGTATAGAAATTGACGAAATTATTATGGAAAAAAATTAAAGAATAGAAAAAGTTCGATCAACAGTGGGATTGAATCACCATTCACCCATAGAGTGTGGAATCACCTCTATTCTTTCATATATTTTTGCACGCCTCATATGCGAAGCGTTGAGGTGGGTACTACTGCGCAAAACATCTGATTTTTCAAACTTAAAATGTCTTTATGTATCATACATTGCACTTGTAAGATAATACATACACACACATATTAAGAAAAAACACTATTTTTAACGTTCATGATATTTTTGATGTCATTTTTGTTATTTAAACTAGTTAAAAAACAGTTTAAAAAAGTTCTGTCTTGGACGTCCGTGTGTCTGTATGTGCGGATCCTTTTTCTTGTTAACACGATAGCGACCGAAATACTTTACTAATCGAGTCTTTTTTTTTCTCTTACGCTTGAGTATGCTCAGGAATAGAACCCTTTCATTTTTCAGGGTCTGATTCGATGTGGTTTAATTGTTATTTTATATTTATTAGCACTCAATGCTGGAATAAAAAAGAGGATATGTGCCGAGCACACGTGTCAGAAGTGAAACTTCTTTGGCAAGATTCACATAATACATATATAAAAATTAAAAACTGTCGCCATACTCCACGACGTGACTGCAAAGGTGTGTAGTTTTCTCTGTTGCATCGAATGAAAAACTAGTAAGTGATGAAAGGATAGGACAGGATATAATAATTATTATGAAGTATCTTCTCATATAATATACTAAAGTGTACCTTAATAAATAAACAAACAAACCATTCCAGAAAACATCATAAAATAATTAAACAAAGTTATAAAAGTTAGTGCCTTTCTAGGTCGCTGATAAATACCGTCTGTATCTATTTACATTTCCTTATTATTGTTACTCACATAACGTGTAGGTACATATAAAACTTGTATAGAAATATTCCATTTATGTGGTCGTTTAAATCGACTTATGTTTGATCAAGTGTGGACTTATCAATACAGTGTGTTCGCTGTATGAGCCATCAACGGGGTCTTTGTGAACGATGTCCGCTGATCCGAGTCGTTTATATATTATAAGTTTATTTCTCTTTATGGCACAAGTATCATTATGATAAACTCGGTATAATGTTGGTAAATATAATAAATAGTAGATAAACCAACTGTAATAACTAACCATGCTTCCATTCGAAGATTCGACCACCTGGGAAATACTAAGACAAATGAGCTCAAAATTAATTGTTGGCATGGCCGAAATACCAATACGAAAACATTATAAAGTCTACGAATTGTGACCATAAATAAATAAATAAATACATATATTTGTTCTTACATATCCTTTTTTTTTATTTTATTTTATGTCGCCTGATGGTTTCGTCCCCCATGAACAGGTCTTACGCCTCCGCAAATAAATTGCCGACTTTAAAAGATAAGGGAAAGGTTGATGAGGGAAATAAAGGAAAGGACTGAGTAAGGAAAAGGATACGCGCCTTCGGCTCCGCCACACACCACACGCCGCGCCGCGGCCGGTCGGGTCTTCTGTAATGGTATAATACCTGTGTATAATACCTACCTACCCGAATGCGAGTTGTCCCCATTTGTGTCAAAGCACCTTCGACTCCCACATAAAACTTGCCGAATGATGAATGAACCTACTTCATGAACTTGGCGAATGATTCTTAACTTTTGAATTTAGAGTGGCAAACATGTTGTTGCTGTGTTTTGCGTCTGTGGTTTTGCGCCTAAAATATATTGAAAAAATATATATATATTGAGACGAAAAGAGTGAAATGTTGAATAGAAAGCAAGACGACGCAGATAACGTTCTTAGCACAATGAAGTGTTATTATGTATTTATTGTACGGCCTATGTATATTATTTATATTTAAATAGAATAAAAAATAAATACAGTCTTTAGTGAGCGATTATCATTAAATGGTTGTAAATTGTAATTGTACCGAAAGAAACTCTATTTAATAATGAAACAAATGTGTATTATAGGTATATTAAGAAGAGCTGGAACGTCAACACATTTACACATTGCACATGTTAGGCCGGGAGATACTGACACAAAATTTCGGGTCATTTGTAACAGGATGGCGGTCTAGAGGGGTCTTAGTACGCAATGACAAAAAGAAAAATGATGGTCAGAACGCTGGTACCGGCGGACTAGTCGCGTGGGCGTTAGTCACACTCGTCGGATAAATAGCGAAAGTCCAACGATTTGTAACACAAAAATTTTAGAATTTACCGATAGCCCTTAAAAAAGATGTAGGCGGTAGTGTCATGCCATACTTTTACGATGTGACTGTACAGTCCGCCATACCGACGTGAATGCGTTGATTTATTGATGATTTGATTTAGTTATTTAAAAAAAAACAATTCAACCATTTGTACCGGGCTCACTTTTGCACAGGTAACCATCGTCGTGCAGCCATTTACTAAAATCGCCATGCCATACTTTTCGGACGATTCCAAATGGTCGCCATACCGCGGAAAATCTGCAAATTTTTGAATTTTTTTTTTTCTCGCCAAACGATTTGTACCACCCTACATTTTTTTTTCAACAACTCATGAATGATTATAAATAGAAGTGTGATAATGCCATACCTGTGGGAGGTGGCGAATGTGTATAAGATTTTTTCTTATTGTAAGATTTTATTCGTAGTTTGAACGATTTGTAGCAGTATGGCACTATTTTTTCCCTCTATTAAAAGTATGGCAAATATAATAATGGTCACGTTGCATCATATACTTTCCAAAAATGCCGTACTGGTACAAATCGCCAATTCTTTTCATTTTTTTTTACGTTTTGGCTTAAGTCTTACAATCATCCGCCCCATGTTTGCAATCTGCGATATTTTTTTCTAGGTAGAATTGTATACAAACAAACAGAATATAATGATCCCATACTGTAAAAAATTATTTTACGTATTGTACAGTCGTATTTTTGAAACGTGACGAATAAATTAATTTTCAAGTATGGCAGCACTTTTTCCCCCTACTAGAAGTATGGCAAATATAATAATGGTCACATTTTATCAAATACTCTCCAAAAATCCAAATGCAACACTTACCAGTGTTGCAAATTGTTTGGCGAAAAAATTTTTTTTTTTGCAGATTTTCGGCGGTATGGTGGCCATTTGGAATCGTCCGAAAAGTATGGCATGGTGATTTTCGTAAATGTCTGCACGATGATGATTACCTGTGCAAAAGTTAGCCTGGTACAAATGTTTGAATTGTTTTTTTTTTTTAATCAACGCATCGCGTCGGTATGGGGGGCTGTAAGTTACACCGGAAAAGTATGACACTACCGCCTACATCTTTTTTATGGGCTATCGGTGAATTCTAAAATTTTTGTGTTACAAATCGTTTGACTTTCGCTATATCTCCGACGAGTTCGACTAACGCCCACGCGACTAGTCCACCGGTACCAGCGTTCTGAGCTCTAACCATCATTTTTCTTTTAGTCATTGCGTAATAAGACCTCTGTAGAACCGCCATTCTGTTACAAATGACCCGAAATTTTGTGTCAGTATCTCCCGGCCTATGTATGTGTCATATTTTGCAATTGTTTATAAATACAGGGTGATGTAATTGGTGTAGTACGAATATCTAAAAATCTATGAAGAATTTTGTGATACAGTAAATGGAAGAATTATAGACTATTTTACAGTATTTAATAAAATCATTTAATTTTTTGTTCATTTTCATTAGAAATGTCAATTTTTCTCACTAAGGTGGAAATTTCAATGATAAGGATCTTGTTAGAAAAATATAAATTTTGACTAAAATCGGCATTTTTTTTTTTCAAAAATCAAATTACTAATTAATAATCAGAGTTATCATATTATTAAAAAAACGCCCGTTATTTAAATCATTATCAAAAACAACCATCCGTGTGTTGGGAGTAAGCGCACGTGTTATTTGTATTGTTTTTATGACCTGAAATTTAATTATTATTTGATAATTGAATGATTATTAATACTTTTATCCAATTGATTATTATTAGAATAAATAATTAACTTCATCAATTGAGTTACTTTTAAATTATAATTTTACAGGTAAATTATGAGAGCTTTCATAAGTATGTAATTATATTTGCATATATTTATCTACAACGCACCCATTTTACAATTTAAGTCTAAAATGAAACTAGAGTCGCATTTATTTTTGAACATACTGTAAGTGAAATTGCATAAGTGTGAGTACTGTGAACATGCCAGCTTTCCTTAATTGACCGATATCACGTAGTCTAGTATAGTTATGTAAAACCTTATTAAATCTAACCAAAATCACACCAAAATCAATTAAAAACTAGTCTATGACCGTGTGTCACTTAAAATTTGACAGCTATCCGAGCTATCAGCTGCTTGTCATGTGACAGTTGACAGTGACATTGTATTTAGATTTCATTTTACGGCTAATTATTTTATTTACGAAGCAAAAAACTGCAAAAAACAAGAAACTATTTTTATTTTTTACACAACAAGAAACTAGTTTTCCACGACGCAGAACATTATGTATAAAGAATCGGAATTCTCAAAATATAGAGATGGAATTTATTCGCATATATTGTAAACATAGCTGTTGCTGACGACAAACGAGTCAGAATAATTTAGTTAAATCAATTCAAGCCACAAGGTCACGATATCACTTTGTAATTTAATCAGTCGGCCAGGCCCCCCTAGTCACATAACCACCGGCGCAAGATTACTCTTCTTCGGAGAAATATTTCGTAGCCATGGCTTCCACAATGATAAAATTACTCAAATCAGAGGTAAGTGTAGTTTTTGTATTTTCTTCTGTTAATTAATAATAATCATAACACAAAATATATTTGATAACTTTTAAATTTGTGTTTATTAAAATGTTGCTTTATTATAATTTATTCCATGACATGCTGGTTTTGGAACCACATTTTAATATAACAAGTTGTTAATAATATTTTGTGATAAATGGTTTCTTGATTTTACAAGTATCCTGTTACTAAAAATGTAAAATAACAAAGGTCTTGATACATCATTCAAATAATTTGGAATTTAAAACATTAAGTAAATAATTCATGATACTGCGCCTGTACCTTACTGCGTAGTTGAATATTTTTCTCTGAAAGTTTCATCATTTTTCAATCAATAATTCACATGTTGTTGTGGTATAGAATTTGTAGGCACATAATTTATTGTAAGGATAAGTTTTAGATGTTACTCTATATTTTTTTTTGTGATTTAGTTTCAATTATTTGAACCAAATTAAAACTTTTATCAAATCTACAAAAATTATTGATCATATTTGGTTATATTTAATACATAATTTCATATGCAGATAAACTGTATTTGCAATAACATATTGACAATTCTTATCTTTGCATCATTCTATTGAGATAAATAACACAATCAATAACATAACTACATTATTATTTAACTTCTGTTTCAGTCTCAAATATTCCTACGTAAAAACTACAGCAGTGCTGCGCCAACCACAAAATTGTACATTGACGGACAATTTGTAGACTCGAAAACTAGCCAATGGATAGAACTAACAAACCCTGCGACTAATGAAGTAATTGGAAGGTGAATACAAGGGTTTTAAACTTTCCTTCATTCATTAAAATATGTTTCATTTAAACGGGTAAAAAGGCTTTACATTCATTGTAGATATGAACTGATAGTAGGTACACAATTTTCCTTGATAAGTGGAATTTTTGTGGATACAATATTTTTATTGTTCACATGATAAAAAGATTTTTTATTGGACTGTGCACAATTGTTTCAATTATTAAACATTTTGAAAGTGAACTTTATATGAGTTGAATTGGGTTAATAATGTGAATGAATAAATCATGTTTTAATCTTTAATGTATTCATGTAAATTTATGGTGATATCGAGATTGAGTGTCACAATGTCAAATTAAACTCTGGATACCTATCCATTTTAACAATCTTGATAATAATTTTCTAATTTGATTTCTTTAAGTTTATATAGGGTTCAACATGATGTACAATTATAAAAGAATAAGAGAAAAATTAACTTACATGTCATTCTATATTTTTTATATCAATTATCAATTATTATTATTTGTTATGTCTATAAAAGTTCAGCTCAAAAATTATATTTTATTGTTAATCAGATGTACCAGGTCAAATGATCTTATTATATAACTATTTAAATTGTGTCTTTATATCAGTAATGTTTATTTAGCAAATAATACATTAATTTGTAATCTCGACCTTGTTGCTAAGGTAAACAACACAAATTTATCTTATTATCTGATACCAAGTCATTTTGTAGAACTCATCCTCTTTTTACATATTAACATTATGAAACATTTAAATTATAAGATAAATATTCATCTTATATATAAAAATGAATCGCAAAATTTGTTGGTAAGCACATATCTCGAGAACGGCTGAACCGATTTCGATAATTCTTTTTTTATTATATTCCTTGAAGTACGAGGATGGTTCTTATGTAGAGAAAACGTAAACATGTACCACGGGCAAAGCCGGGGCGGACCGCTAGTGTAAATGTAAATGTGTTTACGTCACACTATACATATTTCTATACTATCTCATATCATACTTTCCTTAAGCAGCTTCGCCTGCTTTGTCTACAACTTAATAAGTTGGCTAGATTTTAATTTTTATCAACTGAGAAACAAAAATATAGAATAATTTGGTGTTTTAAAAAGTTATAAAAAACGTGGCCTATATTAAATTAACTTTATTATTTGATTTTTACAGAGTTCCAGAGACCACACAAGATGAATTGAACACAGCTCTCAACGCAGCTAAAAGGGCATACAAATCATGGAGCCAAAGTACTATTATGACACGTCAGCAACTTATGTTCAAGTAAATAAAAAAAAATTGAATATTGTTTATTATGGTTGATCTCTGTTTTAAAAGATGGAATTTTATATTTTTACTGTGATGTAACTGCCTTGTTATCTAAATTATGAAGGATTTAAGTATTTTTTAAACTGTAGTCCTATGTCCATATAGGGCAGATGCATACTTTGCTTGTTTGTTTTCCACAGAAAATCAAATCTATAACTTTTTACTTACTTTTATAATGAAGCTCTCTTTGGAGTAATTAATAAGATTCCTCAATGAAAATCATTGCTAAAGGTTTGCGCGTTTACTTCGAGAGAACCAATCTAAACTGGCTGCCAAAATCACAGAAGAACAAGGCAAGACCATTGCTGATGCTGAAGGTGACGTCCTTCGCGGAATACGTAAGTATTGAAAAAAAAAAACATAAAAAATGCGTCTTTCTTAGATATATCTATATACTTAGATTACTACAGTATTATAATGCAGAAATATTAAAAATGCAAGACTCAAAGGCAATTTTAAACAACAAATTAAGAATTCAAACGAATTTGTTTTTCTATACTTTTTTAATAAATGCTTATACATCCTGTCGTCGTCAAATATTATATAAGTAAAAATCAGTTATAAAACTTGTACCAAATTTAATAATTATTCCTTAGTTATAAAATGTATTATGAACACGATACAGATTACCATAAAACATACATGTACAAAAAATCTTTTATCAGTTTCCCTATTTCAGAATCGGTTGAACATTGCTGCAGTATAACATCTCTACAACTTGGTGACTGCATACAGAACATTTCTAAGGACATGGATACACACAGCTATAAAGTGCCTCTCGGTGTGGTTGGTGGTAAGTAGATAAAAAAAAAATACTTTTGTGTATCAAAAAAGGCAAGATTCAGTTGGAAAACGTTTTTTAAGCTAAATTAAAGAAGTTCAAATGTCAGTTTTTCGTATAATGGCTTGTATTTGCTTCAGTTTCTCTATACAAAAATATTGTTATCAATCATAATACATAATATTTGTTATCACTTCATCATTACCCTTATAAAATTTAATCTATTCAGGTGTTGCCGCATTCAACTTCCCCGTAATGATCCCACTATGGATGTTCCCACCTGCGATCGTGACTGGCAACACTTGTCTGATCAAACCTTCGGAACAAGACCCTGGAGCGACGGTCATGATGATGGAACTGCTCCAGGAGGCTGGAGCGCCACCTGGTATTGTCAATGTAAGTATTTTTTAATTATTTTCTATATATATTTTGTTTACAATTTTTAAAATCTTTGTTCGATTACTGTCAAATGTCAATATTGCAAAATGTTGTGTGTTGTTTTGTTTTTACTCCATTTATTGTGCACATGGCAGTTTGCTCATACAAAAGTAGATGCATCTTACGTAAACAAATAATAATAAATTATTATGAAATTCTTATTGGTTGTTTGAAATTATTGGTTGATGTCCTATTTTTCATTGTTTTTTTACAAAACCATTTCTTTAACGATCAAGCGACGTTTTCTATAATAAATAATGGTCTATGAATATTATAGGTTGTCCACGGTACACACGACACGGTTAACTTCTTCTGCGACAATCCCGACATCAAAGCGGTCTCATTTGTGGGTGGAGATGCTGCCGGCAAACATATTTATTCAAGAGCTTCTGCTGCAGGTATTCTATTTATAATTATTTGAAAAAAACAGTCCGTTATTAGAAACTTGTATAAATTTTTATGCAGTATTTGAATGCTATAAAAAAATAACAAAAATGTGTGCGTGTACTAGTATACACACGTAAGAAGTGAAACATCTTTATGACCTTATTTTTCAAAAAATAATTTACTATATGAAACTTTACAGAAATACGTCAAATCACGCGTGGTAAGGATAAGAAAAAGATGGCGCGTAACGGAAAAATGTTACACTAAATTTTTTTCCAACCCCAATAAAGGAGTTTCACTTCATAATGTAAACATGAACAAGACTAATCTATATTTGAAGAAGCAATCTCAATTACAAAAATAATTTTCAAATACATGCTTAACGCGATATATTGTTTTATACATATAACACAGATTCAATGACTTCTTTCATTGGCAGATACTGCTTTAATCAGCAAAATCTGCGCAATACGATACAATACAATACAACAAAGATTTATTGCAACGAAAGAACACAATGATATTTTTATACACTATAGGACACAATAAAAAATACAAAAAATTACAAAAATTAAAAAGCATAATCACAATCGAATTACAACACTTCTTCTGCACAGTTTTTTTTCCATAACTTCTTACACATTATTCAACTATATGTGTTTTTTTTAAAGGCAAGCGCGTGCAAAGCAACATGGGCGCTAAGAACCACGGCGTGGTGATGCCGGACGCGAACAAGGAGCACACGCTGAACCAGCTCGCCGGCGCCGCGTTCGGTGCGGCCGGACAGCGCTGCATGGCGCTCAGTACTGCTGTGTTTGTGGGTATGTAACATCACTACATAGTCACAGAATACATAATATGTAGTAGCTAAACGCTACAGAACGGACACTCTCCGCCTCCCGCCAAAATTAAACACTTACCTCACCCCGCACGATCAGTCTAAAAATGGTCCACATTTTTCTACAGGGACGATACGCAACGAAGATTACCATTAATCAAATTGACTTAAAGTAATTTTATTATTTTGGATTTGTGATTATCGTTTTTCGTAGAAGATTGTTAGATATTATGCTGTTTACGGATGTATTTCATCAGAAAAACGCGAATTTTTTTTACGCTAGTCAAAGATGTGCCAACCATAAAGCGTTAACACACACATTTGCAGTCTCTACAGTGTGACTGTCAAAACGATAATTTTGTATGGAGTGCCCGGGGTGTGACATAGTATAAAACAAAGTCGCTTTTTCTGTTCCTATATCCCTATGTATGCTTAAATCCTTAAAACGCAATGGATTTTGATGCGGTTTTTTTAATAGTGATTCAAGAGAAAGCTTTTAGTATATAATTTATTAGGTTTTAGACAAAGCGGGCGAAGCCGCGGGTGGAAAGCTAGTAAGTAATAAGTTCTTAAATAAACGTGTTTCTTTTGTGTTTAAATTCCTCGTTTAGGTAGGTTTCGAAGGCTGTAAAAAATTCAAATTAAAAAAAACATCTTTTCTTTTTTATTTGTAAATGGAATTACATAATATTTCTTAGATTTACAAAGAGCATCTTAAGTAGGTGACTTATGTACAATGGTCTATGTAGTATTCAGTTGCAGGTTGGAAATATGAATCACTTCATCAATACATATATGTTATTTTATGTACTTTTTTGTGTGTAAAAGTATCACAAAAAACTAGCAAAGATGAAACTGAAAATGTCCCATATTGAACTTGCCTTATAGAAAAACTTTGTTCTCAGGTGAAGCGAAAGAATGGATTCCTGACTTGGTTGAACGTGCAAAGGCCCTGAAAGTGAACGCAGGACATGTTCCCGGCACTGATGTTGGACCCGTTATATCCGTGAAGGCCAAGGAAAGAATTCTGAAACTCATTGAATCAGGTATGTATTTTGTTAAATTTGATCCATGTAAAAAATTGTGTTAGCTTTATTTATAACATGTTTTAATAATTCTCAAGACTTGCACAACACTATGTCGTCCAAATAATTTTGCTTTCTATGAAAAATTCTTGATTTTAATTATATCGAATAAAATTCTTGCAGGAGTGAAAGAAGGCGCTCAATTAGTTCTCGATGGCCGTAAAGTCACGGTGCCCGGTTTCGAAAAGGGCAACTTCGTCGGTCCGACAATTCTGACACATGTCAAACCTAACATGGAATGTTACAAGGAAGAAATATTCGGCCCAGTTCTAGTGTGCCTCTTTGTGGATACTCTGGATGAAGCTATTCAATTGGTTAACGCGAATCCCTACGGAAATGGAACAGCTGTGTTCACCACAAATGGAGCAACCGCCAGGAAGTTTGCCTCAGAAATCGACGTCGGACAAGTCGGTGTGAATGTGCCCATCCCTGTCCCGTTGTCTATGTTCTCTTTCACGGGAACTCGTGGAAGTTTCCTGGGAACAAACCACTTCTGCGGCAAGCAAGGGCTCGACTTCTACACTGAATTGAAAACGGTTGTCTCTTTCTGGAGGCAAAGCGATGTATCCCACGCTAAAGCAGCTGTGTCTATGCCTACTCAACAATAATAATGCATAATATAATATGTAATACATTCATACGAATTTCTCCCACCTAGGTTTAAGAAAATATAGTCGTTTAAATATGAAATCATATAAGAAAAAGTGTCATAAAGCATTTATTAATGTTTGTTTTTATTTTTTATTGTTTTTATTGTTATCGCTGCGTCTTCCATAAACTGTGATTGTTATATGCATTCTATTTTTATCAAGCTTAATACTTCTATTTTGAAATAAATAATATTTATAAATTGACTTTTTTATTTGCACAAATACTGGTATAGGTAACATTTACAAAATTGGACACGATCCACAGCTATCTGTAGCGAGGATTTGTAGCACAACACAATCCATTTTTCTTTTTATATCTAAGGTGATAAAATGGAATAAGTATAGTAACGAAACAAAACAAACAAATGTTGTTTTCAGTATAAATGCCACAATATTTCGTTGGGAAGACTTATTATTATAAATTAAGCATATTAAACCAGGGTTGGACGCAGAGCGTAGTAACTCATATGAATATAAAATTAATCATAATACATATATTATTGATAATAAATCATAAGATCATAATCAATTAATAAAAAAATCCTAATATCATGTTTAAAATTTAATTATATCATTTTAAATAAACTCCTGCGCATCACTGTGACATTGAAAAACTGGCAAGCCGAGTTTGACAAGCGTCAATTTTGAAATTTGAATTTTCATTGTTGTTTTGTTTGGCATCATGAAAATAAACAACAGCTTTGTTTTGATTGTAAACAAAAATCTTCATATTCGTTACATACAATGATTTCATTCTGATGTTTATAATAAGTGGTAGATTCGGCACCAATTAATTTGCAATGTTTGTAAACTTTTCATTGTTTTGACGAAACGCAAGCGTAAGGCGTCGTAACACATGACATCACAAACAAGTAGCAATTTGAGTTTCCTTTGGCTCCTATTACTTTGTCAGTGGAAACGATGGAATCAACACGTTTCGTTTTTAGTTGGTCGAGTTTAGTGTTTGCATTATTTGCATCTAGCACTTTAGCTTTAACACCGCAGTGCCGAAATGAACGAGGTGAACCAGTGGATTGGTAAGTGCTTCAACCTTGGTCCTAGATTCCTTGTAATATTCCTATACCTAGATGAAGAATCGGGGTTTTAACTTTTAAATACCAGTATATATATTTCTATATTACAATTGTGTTAAGTATAAGGAAATCATTTGTACAACATAATTATTAAATGAATCATAATGTTTATGATAAAATGGTTATTAGCAGCATGAGCAATAGTTATAACTTGATTTAAGACTAAATAAATATATAGCTTTTATATATCTGGCTAAATATCAAGTTACTATTTATTTTTTTGCTAATTTAATAAATGATAATAATATGTAATCTTTTTAATTCTATTAAAACTACTCTTTAATGAAAACTAAATCCACAGAGATTTTTTTTATTTATACAAACATTGCATTTAATATTTATATAAAAAAGTTAAATACTTGTAGGTATGTAGTATTAAAAATGAAAAACAATATGAATTGATGTTTTCATATTCAATCATAATAACTCTGATTTATAGGTTCTATGTGTACAAATTACCCAGAGAGAAGAACCACTTAAATCCTCTAGTTAGAAGAGGAGTAGCTTACATGCATTTAACACCATCAAAATTGAGAGGGGGCTGGATAATGTCTGATTTGGCTATTGGTGACCCAAGATCTATGGTTGGGAAAACTCTGGCACCATTATACCAGGTAAATTTAGAATAAGACTAAAAACAAAATTTCTATTTAATATTTTCCATTATTAATAATGTATTTAAGCGCCGATTTTTCAATGCTTGGATAAAACTAATTCGTCGAATAATGTATAAAACTACCATTTTAAAAACGTATTCCAATTGCCCGTATTTGACAGTTTACGTGACATTTTAATATTATCGTGTAATACTTTATTGGACGGATAAGTTTTATCCAAGCATTGAAAAATTGGCCCTAAATGAAATAAATGATAAAATCATCATATATTTTCAGGATAAGAACATAATTTCCTTAGTGTACAATGATCAGCCACCTGCTACTGAACACCAACCAGATATATTGCAAACAGTTGCAGAGATGTATTCCAGGAGCAAGAAAGGTAATTATTATTTTTACATTTACATTACGTGAATAGTGATTGTTATGCGTTCAATAATTATAGCTAAGATTTTCCTGCCTCATTGTAGTGGTTAGGATTATTAATTTTTTGCTAGGTTTGAGGTCCAAGCCATGTTAAAAGGAAAAATTATTGAATAATAATTAAATGGTCAAAGTTAGAGAATCAGTTTTGCATTAAAAACATTTGTGTTTTTTAAAAATTGCCCTTATTTTCAGGACAGCAGAAACAATCAACTATCAGAAAGTACAAGAAGTTTAAGCTTGGTGACAAATATTATGATGACTATGATTTAGCAGAAATGTGTAAAATGCATTCAAAGTTTATGAAAAACAGAGTTGAGAATGGTCACACAAAAGGTGTTATACTTGGAGATAAATTTACTTCTCTGTGGCTTGTTCATTCCGTACCTCGTTTTCCACCTATACCTGATAGTAAGTTTTACCCATTTAATAATGCTAATAAAATAAATAAAATAATATATGTACCCTTGGTCCAAAAATAAACAATTTTGAATAAAAAAAAAGAACAAAAATCATTATACACACCCTGTATACTGTGGTATTTTATTTTTAAATTTTACAAATATTGAGTCATCAATCAATTGAAATTAGTTTAATTTTTTTGAGAAGCTTTGAGGTAAATATTTTAAATATGACATTGAAAATGTATGGTCAGTATTAAAATTTATGGGTCTTTGCTAATATTAGCGAATGGTGAATTGTCTTCCATATCTTACGATTTGATCAATTTTTTTACTTATTTTCCAGTGAATGGGCTCAATGTAAGCTCATACAGCTACCCAGCGACTGGTATGAAGTATGGCCAGTCATTTCTCTGTGTGTCTGTCCAAACCTCCACACTGAACCAAATCGGCACCCAGTTGAAATACAATGAGCCTTTGATCGTATTTCATAGAATACCACAGGAATTTGAAAGTGAACTACCAAATTTAGTTGATGTTATAAGAAATAAAACTGTTGACTCTTCTCCATGGTAAGCACTACTAATATTATTTGTAGCATAAAAATAGTAATTTTAACGGAAATATTCGATAAATTATAGGACTTGCTTCTAGCAGTAACAAAGGAAACAATACAAAAAATAATGCTTAAAAAATTATTATAACTAATGCCATAATTGATAAGGTCAACTGAAGGGAGTCATGCACCACTGATGATTTTATGTATACAGAGCTGAGTGATAAATAATTATTTTTTGTTATATCTATGCTTTAATACTCATAAATAAAATATAAAGGCATTATTTGGAAAAACAAATGGACATACAATAATGTTTTCAGGTATCACATAGAAAGTTTTGAAACGCTTGTCGGTCGTAAATTTCTCTCTTTTGCAAAGAGTGCAATGTTCAATGATGATTTATATAGTGGGTTAGTAGCTGAAGTATTGCAGTCAGATTTACTCGTTGAGTCTTGGACGAATGGACCGGGGACTTTGGACTCAGAATGCAATAGGAACTTTCAGTGAGTATTTGTTGTAACGCATCTTTATTTAAGCTACTATAATATTTATACAAACTTTTAAAAGCTTGTTCAACTGCATAATGGTTATGTCAATATTTTTTTCTTTTGCGTGTATGAATTGAACCATCTTTATATTTAATCAAAGTGGTAAGTAGTAGTAGTAAACATAATTTCCATTCAAAAATAAAAATTCTCACATATTTATTTCTCAAGGTTTAGTTATTTTAAGCAATTTTTAGGCAATTTTGCCGTCTTTCTGCAAAGTTTTCTTCAATGTTTAAACATCTGTACTGATCGTTTAATTTTTTTTCCACAGAGTAAGAAACATAGAGCGTCTCAAGTTTCCAATCGCCAAAATGTCGTTCACATCTCATAATGACCACTCAAAATGGACGGTAGCGGTCGCACACAAAATGCACAACAGTCAAGATACTAAAGTCGCTGACTATTGGGTCTGCGTGGGAGATATTAATCGAGCGGTAAGATATAATAACGTGTATGAGGTTTTATTTATACTTATTTTCAATTTTTTTTTTATTATAGAAATAATGTAAGCAGGAATTTATCATGTTATTAAAGTAACAACAGGCTTTGATTAGTGCAATGCATTTTTAAAAGCCATTAATTTACGCATTTTTAGTTTAAATACTTAATAAAATATAATGTCGAAGGCATTCTCGAGTTTCGTCATTTATTTCGTCAACTAAAACAATGTGCAAAATATATGAAGCTGTTATACTTCATTATTTTTATTTTATTTTACAAAAACGGAAATATATATTCATGTCATCATATTTTTATAATAATTATGAAAAACAACAACAAAAATGGAATTGCAATTAGATTTTTGTTAATAAATAATTATTATTTACAGTTACCACAAGAATCACGGGGTGGTGGTACGGTGTGTACTTCTGGACCAATTCTGTGGGGAAATTTCGCACATCTTATTGAATCTGTGCAAACTTGTAATTAGTTTATAAGCTATTCTAATTTAAGATTTACTGTGATAAATATAGATTAAGCAGTTGTAAATATATGTTATAATGACTTAAGAACGTTTTGATAGAATAATGTGATATTTGTCGCAAATAATACTTCCTCGAGTAGTAAAACATCATTATCATTGCAAACTTAAATGACATTCCATATCGATATAATTATGTTGAAAAATAAATGCGGTAAAATACAAAATATGTTTATGTATACAGTCAAGATGAAATTTACTTAAATTTAATAAGGCTTTTTCTGATCTAGGTTAAGAAATATTATCTAATTCTGTTTATATGGCTTTATTGTTTTTCATGTAATGCTCAAACTTCAATGATTTTACCATACTTACTTATATGTATATGTATGTATATGCTTTATATCTTTTGTATTTTATATTGATTTTTAAGTAAATAAATTTAACTTCTCTACAATACGTTTTTTAATGTTTCAACAAAATGCCATTATACCAATAATTTCAAAAGCAAGCGCAAGCATAAAATTATTTTACAGTTTATAGTTCCATAAAAATGAAATATTCTTAAATAAAAAACTGTTTTGTAAAATCATGAACAAGTTGTATTTCTTTGGTATTTATTTAGTTATTTCAATTTATTGCTGTAACTTAACGTATGGTTTGGATGTAGAAGGATGGAATTATTTAAACCTACATTGTAGAGATAATGATAATATACCCATTGATTGGTAAGTTATAAAAGTATTATTATCATTTTTATAACATTTTATTAATTTAAGATTCACACTAATGTTGCGCTATTCATGAACTAAACTTACTAAAGGTTTTATACATTATATTTCTACTACTTATTGAGCACTATTTAAGTTATAGAAAATATTTTATTTACGAGATAATATTATGAGATACATATATTGATTTAGAAATATGGATATTGCCTGGTTATGTGTATTGTGTAATGTATATTTTGTGTGTGTGTTATCTGTGAAAATGGTACTATTTAATGCATTGCAAGTTTACATAAAAACACTTTTTGAAAAAATCCATCATTTATGTTTAAACTAAAAACTATTTCTAGGTGGTTCATTTACAAACCGCCGACCGAAATAATACCATACACTCGATTGGGTAAAAACTTTACGTTTATAACTTCAGACGAGCCCGGCAGATGGCGCGCGTCGTTCCCACATACTAATATTAATTCCAATTCTCTATTGCAACATACTTTATCGCCTATTTTTAGGGTAAGTTTTGATTTGAACATAAATTTACTAACGTTAAATGCTGGATTTGTTTATTTTTATATGCTAAATTTTTGGGCTTATTGTAGTTGACTTTTTTATAGTTAATATTATCATAAAAAAGTGAACTACAATACGCCTAGGTAACATCGCATTTTTTAAATATGCCTTATTGTTACATTTTTATAATCTTAGGAATTAATGTGGGCTAAGTAGAAAAAGTTAATGCACATTAAGAAGGTTGTATAACTCGATAGTTAAGATTTGTTTCTATATTTCAGCCGACATATTCAGATCACATAGCTTTAGCAATATATGATAGAAAAAAGGATAGTAAAAACTTGGGTTCTGCAGCACATGGAGTGCTCATGGCTGATGAAGTCGGAGGTGTGTGGATCGGCCATACCGTCCCAGACCTTATTAATTTTAAACGTAAGTAGAGATTATAACGCACAAGTGATAATTATTGATCATTTATCCTAGTTATAATAAATGCGAAATATTGGAAGGATGTATCCCAATTAGGCCAAAATATCTCTTTGTTAGTTTGGTGGTATGAACAAATATCAAAAATCTATTTTCGAACAATGTTTTCAGGTGAACGTCCATTATTTCCTGAGGAAGAAACTGCAAATGGGCATCTACTTATGTGTTTATCAGTTGATTTAGAAACAATAAACCTGATTGCAAGATATCTTTCCCATACATCGCCGCATTTCACCCATATTCAAATACCAGAGACGTTGATAAAGTATCTTCCTGAATGGAGTTTTCAACAACCTCCCTTGACCGTGTAAGTTTTTTAATTTGGTTTTGTATACTCCTATAAAATTTATTTGTCTGTTGATACTCTACCACAGAATATATAATAGTAGCTCTACTTTCTGATGAATGAATTTCGCAACTTATTGTTCGTCTATTATGTTGATAACATAAAATATTTGTTTGTGCTATTCAATTGTTATCTATTTGAATTTTTCATAGATATTTAACAACAGAGCTTTAACTCGCAGTCGTGTTTTAACATTTCATGTAAACATTTAAGATCACGACTAAAACCTCTCACATTTACCACAAAAGGCAAGAGCCTTCAATCTGAGTTGCATGTAAGACGGCCAGGGGACCAACAGTGCCTTTACAGAAGCTTTGCGAGGGCGAAACATATCATACTCGACGTGTATGGACAGTCTGAAAGTGATTATTTGACTACTGTATGTGCGCAAAGTTTTGGGTAAGATTTCTAAATGTAACTATGTCTCTTTTTAGTAAAAGATAAAGTATGCAATTATTTACTAATAATTAGTTGAGAAGATTTTTAGTTATAGACATCGATTTTTACTTTCCAAAAAAAGGATGTGGCTTAAGTAGCGAATATACAGAAAGGAATAAGTTTTCAGGAAACTAACTCGGTCTATATAAGTTTAAGTACCTATAGTTGTTTCAATCTCTCTATAATTGATACTAACTTTTTTTTCCCCAAAAATTAGTGCACTTTTCTTCAGATACATCACCACCAATTTATTACAGTTCTTTATTTATTACAGTGTGCGCAATATAGAGAACATATCACTTAAACAACACGATCCCGACCGCGTGTTTTATTTCCACAACATGACAGACCGTATGAGGTTTGCTGTGAGCACAGCAGCTCATTGGCAAAAGAGAGGCTCCGGTCCCATACAATATTGGACTTGCATCAGTGATTTAGATAAAGAAGATACGAGAGGAGTCGGGGGACATCTGCTGTGTATACATGATTATAAAGTGTGGTGGGCGTTCGATAATTTCAAAATAAAAGAGCCTAATTGTTATTCGTTTTTTTTATTTCACAATAAACTTTACCTATAGACGTATAGTGATGTAGACGTATAGTCATAATAAACTCTACCTATAGACGTATAGTTTGTGATACGGAATGTTTTTCTAATAAACGTACCGCGTACGTAAGATTAGTTCCTAGACAGCAGTAGTTAAGAATTTTTAAATTTATTGGTTCAATTAGTAGTGACTAACTACCTTACTTCAAAATTATGGTTTTCTAAATGATAAGCAGCGTTCATTAGGCAACAGACAGCATTAAAATAAAACAATAGTTTATTATTTACGAATTACTTTATTATACAACAATTTTATTTACAAACATTCGCTTATAACATTGCTTATTAAACTCATTTAATATTATGTAATGTTACAAGCATGTACATTGATAATACACTCAGAAAAACCGCAAAATAAAGCATCACTGGACTTGTACGTGATTCCCGTACAACTTCCTTGCATATAATTTAGCTTCCATTTTAATTCGTATGACACACATATTGATCTCTTTCTTATTGCGTGAATGTGCAAAATGACTTCTTAAACTTTACTAGGTACTTACAGAAATCGTCAATCTTCTTGGCAGTTATCATTATTTTTGTTATAATTATTTTGGCTTATGTTTAAAATTATACCGATATTTTAGTCCCAATAAGATTGACGATCACCGTAGGTGCTTAGCTCAAATTATTTCATAGTCTAGCGCTGTTATTGTGAATATGGCAGTGCATAGGAATATAATATAATAATTTGCTTAGAAAATACAGTAATATCGATTTCGTTGTCGACTCTTAACGCTTCTTACATTTACAATTACATATCATATTATAATATGTCGTTTCAAAATCAATATCTTTAAATATATTTGGCACATATCATCCACTTCCCCGTGCCGTCGTGAAGGGACAAGCAGGTCGATAAAATCTATATTATCGATAATATAACGAACTTAAAACTAAGAACTACAAGGGTTAACACAATATACGAATAAATATAATGATGATATAAATTTGTGACTTAAAGAAATACATTAGGTTTTAGTTTATCTCCGTTCATCCTTAATGTATTGAAAATAGTGTGCTTATAATAATATTCTTAAGTAGGTAGATAGGCGCATTTAGTTGTGACTTCAAGTAACGCATTTTATCAACCAAACTTTATTGTTAGGACTTAAGACTGAAAGAATAATTCCGTTTATATAACCTCTTAATATATGATAATATATTAATACGAATATTAATTACTGAACGTATTTCTTCCATTAAAAGGCTGTATTTACAATATGTAGATATCTAAAAATGTATCCAAATACAGATAATAAAGTGTGTTTTTTTGTCCTGGAGGCGGTCGTTAGACTAATTTCTAAATCGGGCTAAAATATTCGGAATTTAAAAAATTTGCATCAAGATCGTCCACCAATCATAGCAATGAATTAGAAGTTCATGCCGCGACTCTCAAAGACGGCATTCTTGTGAACCATGAATCTTGTTTCATCTTCAGATAGTAGGAGTCTCTTGGGGAGGGACAGGTGAGGGCGTCTTCTAGAACCTTTAGTGCTGCGGTGGGGAGAACCTTAGCGCTGTATTCCGCTGCTTCCCCCGGCATCGTGACCGCGCAAGTCGCTGTTGTCGAACTTACATCGGAACTCGGGGTTTCTGGGCGGCTGGAATGTTATAATTAAAATATTACACAAGTCACATCGAATATCACTACACCATTTTTCTAAATCTTCGCAAAATTTTCCTAATAATTCCTAATACGTGAGAAAACGTCGTAGAGCCGTCGCAATGCCTAATACTATTTAATTTATATATTTGAGTACTTGTGATGGCTACTGTCAGTCAATGCTTAAAGCAATAATAGTACCACCCAAAATGCAATCTAATAATTTGATAAACTATATAGTTTAGGCTCAAGAGAATACCTGGCGGGTTGACTAGACGGTGTCAAGAGCGCGGGTGGGAGTACCTATATCTCCGTAGCGGATAGATCGGGTGCGTGTAGCAGTATGACGTGCAAGCGGCTGGCTCGTAGCACTACTATGTATCTAATCTGTCTTAACATTTAATATTATATAGATTGTAGTCTGTACTTTACCAGGTGGGTTGACTACATTTGCGTAGCGGATAGATCAGGTGCGTCCGTGCAAGCGGCTGGCTCGTAGCACCACTGCACTTTGTATCTAATCTGTCTTAGCACTATGTAGTCTGTAAGTTACCTGGCGGGTTGACTAGAAGGAGTCAAGAGCGCGGGCGGCGAGTATATCTCCGTAGCAGATAGATCGGGTGCGTGTAGCAGTACGACGTGCAAGCGGCTGGCCCGTAGCGAGGCGCGTAGAGCGCGTGCCACCCCCCAGGTGCCCCAGCGGACGGCTGCTGCGCCCGCAAAGCTCTCGCCTGAACCTTCCATGCGGGAGAGGCTTTCGCATGCCGTGTCTGATGTTAGCCCTGTAGATATAATGACGGTATTTAAAAACATTCACGAATTTGTTAGGTTGCATGATACACACACAGTAATCGATAAAAAATATAAAAGTATACTTAATACATATTTTCTTGTCTGATGAGGCCATAAAATCGACTTTGTTTAATAAATTCAAAAGCTTACTCCGTACTCTTATATTACTTGTCGCGCGCTTTCACCGTGTACAAAGCATTTCTATAGCTTATGTAATTATGTTATATTCTGGTACGTCGGTAACGTACCAGTAATCTAAATTCGTTTCGTAGTTTTCTCATGAAAAAGTAACAAACATACATCCAATATCCATTAATTGTTAAAAACTTTCGCATTTAAATTAGTAGGATAAAAACAAACCTATATAAAACAATCTGCCCGCATAAGGATGGTCAGCCGCAGCAGCAGCGAGCAAAGGCGCGAACGTCCTCGCGACCCGCAGCGCACCGAGCACGTTGCCTCGCAGCGCGGCTTCCCAGCACGCCGCGCCGCCGCGACCGCTGCTACCCGCTGTGTTTATTACTGCCCATACACCTGGAATAAAATTAATTAATTAATGACTAACAATGAAATACATTCAATTAAATAGTGCTTTAAATAATTACAAGTTTGTACACCAAGCTTGTAATTGTGTTTTTTGTACTGTTTTTATCATTAAACATCTATTCATTACATTTGTCTATGATAATAGCGAAGTGTTATAACTTATAAGTTATTTCTATTGTAACAATGGTAATATTCTAATGAGGAAAGCATGGAAAAAACTTAGGTACTATAATTTTATTGGCGTCCAATTGGATCATCATATATTTTGTTATGGAGACAGTAAAAAGCAATGAGCTGATCTAAACTGAATACGCAAGTTTTATGCATTTAATCATCGTTATAATAAGCTAAAGTGACATCTGTCGCAATAATGCTGACAATACGTGCTACCTTTGTTTTCCCATTATGGTTGTGAATTATCAATGTACTTAAGTCACGATAGATGGCGTTGCTACCCAAGGAAAGATACAATAAAACTTTATTGTATGGGAAGATACTGTAAAAGGTTTTGTAACCAATAGTTGTTTTAATTATTTAAGCAATTAGAATTATAAGTTATTTAACAATTTATAATTTTGTAGCTTAGTATACTACATATCGTATCAATTTTTGTTACCACGTCAGCAAGCACTGCTGGTGTAGTGGTATCATGCAAGATTCCCATTCTTGCGACCCGGGTTCGATTCCCGGGCAGTGCATGAATATTTTTCTTTTTTTAATTTCCTGATTGTTCTTATTTATCTATCCTTAATACGTGCCGTTATGACTACTAGAGGTATTTTATGTATTTTCACTTTTTAAGCGAGTTTCTGCAGTAACATTAAATCATTTTATGTTTTTTTTCATACATTTTGAACTCTGCCATTTTCTGATACAATAATAGTATAACATAGAAATTAAAATTTAAGTACATTCTTTCCATGTTATGACGCACCAGTCACGGCTTCTCACGTCACGTCACGTCACGTCACGGGTATGTCACTATCTATGGATATTTCAATAAACGTACCATGTTCACCAGCCGGCAAGTGCTGTGCAGTCGCTCTAGCGGCTTCTTCCAACAGATCCTCTCTAGCCACGTCCAGCTCGAGTGTGGCCAGTCTCGGCGGCGGCTGGTCCTCCGGCGTGGCCGCGACGTGGTTCTGCAGCCAGGATTCCGCGAGCCGCGCGCCAAGCCCGCCTTGCCGGCAACCCGCTATCACCCGCCAGCCGCGGCTGCTGAGGTATGTCGCTATCTGTGGATGGATAAAAAGGTATTCGTAGATTATTATCAACATGTTATTTGTTATAATGAGGTACCTATCCTATCCTACTTATATTATAAATGCGAAAGTTTGTAACATATATTTTATCTTACGTATTAGACTTACCTATGTCAAATAGTGTACAAAATACAGTACGCTTAAATTAGAAGAGCATAACTAACCAATGTCCAACTTACTACATAAACTTGTTCATGATTTATCTTGAATGATCATTACCCTGCAGTCTGCACATAAAACGAAGGAGAGATTGCCTCCTTAGGACTTAAATATTTACTTTACTAATAAAATCTGCACCTACTATACATTTATGTTCATTGTAATCACAATAATAGTATAACATCAACAGTAATAATAACATCGAATTTGCGTAAACTCAACTAACCTGCAGTCCAAGTGCCGAATCCACCGAGGTGACGAGCACCGTCTTCGCGCTGTCCACCGGCAGCACCTCCCCAACCTTCACCTTCCTCAGCAGGTAGAGAAGCAACGCGCCCACGATCGAGCACAGAGCTGCTAGCTGCAGCCCCAACGACAACCAAGTGAGGGGATCCATTACTGGCTGTGCATTATTTTGCGTCTGTGGAAAAAAAATGTTTAGTTTTTT